>NW_010417552.1:0-25463 GCF_000710305.1 Buceros rhinoceros silvestris | reverse complement strand
CGGGGGGCGCGTGCATTTGATTTAACGTACGCCTTCTTTTTGCAAGTGCGGTGCAGACTTTGCTGAGAAACACGTGAGAAGACAACCACCAACGTGGCAAGTGACATGCAACCAGAAGACATCATGGCTTGGACAATCCATGAGCGGGGGAGCTGGAGCGCAGCAGCAGCACATGCTGTTCTGATGGTCCTTGCGTGACATCTGGTGGTCAAAAAGTACCCCGGGAAGAACCATCTGTCTCAGGCTGCACCCCAGGGTACCCCCACAGCCATAGGAAAGGCCACGAGCTACAGGCTGCCAAGAACTTCACCAGGACCAAAATACTCAGTTTCTCATGTATGTTGTGGTAAAAAGATGAAATGATTTGGAGTACTGAACCGGTACACTCCCTGTTTTCTAAATAGCTCTGATCCCCTCAAAATACATCCCAGTCCCTTCTAAAGACCAGGGCGTTCTGCCTGGGACCATCAAGAGCCTACAAGAATCCTAAAGGGACATTAATTTAAGGCATTGCATTTCATTAGCCTGAAGTTTTTCAGCATCTTTTAGCTATATTTAGGTTATAAAGGAAAAAAAAAAGTCATCTGAAGTGAGATCCACCAGAGGACAAAACAAAACTTTGCCAAAAATGAAGCCCTGAAGTCTCCTTCTGCCCACTAATAGCAACATTTAAAGATTACTGCCTTGTGCTAATTGAGAAACAGAAGCACCTACATATGCAAAATGTAAAGCAGATCTACAAAGACGAGTTTCCCAAGTAAGAAGGGAATACACTTATTGAAGATACA
Organism: Buceros rhinoceros silvestris; assembly: GCF_000710305.1. Classification (NCBI taxonomy): domain Eukaryota; kingdom Metazoa; phylum Chordata; class Aves; order Bucerotiformes; family Bucerotidae; genus Buceros; species Buceros rhinoceros. The sequence continues at coordinate 24,675 of NW_010417552.1, read as the reverse complement.
CCTTAAAATTCTCTGTATCTGACTTCTTTAAAACCAAAAAAACCCCAAAGCAGCCGGGAACTGAAAGGTGAGCTGGAATCGACTCAATCTGTACGAGCCTTCGGGCAGCCCCGGTGCTTGCAGTGGAGCAGAAGCACGCTTGTCTGCTTTTCAATAGGCTGGAGCTGTCAGAGATGCTGAGGATAAACTGTCAAGCCTCGACTGTCCTAAACAAACGTGACGTTCAGCGGAAACTGTGGAGGAAGTTTCCTCCTTTGCCGCAGTTGCTGCCTGCATTAAATTGATCCAAAATGCACGGGCCTGAAGCAAGACACAGCATCCCTACGTGCACACCACAGCCATCATCCCTGCAGAAGGCATCTCGTCCCTACATTCCTCTCCCATCATCCAACGGTTTCCATAAGCAATACGGCTCCTTGTCCGTATCAAGCTCAGGTACCACAACCATGACCTGACCCACGGTATCCAGTTAAACACATCTTACTCAAAGATCTCTTCTCCCCTGCCCTTCCTCCCACGGAACACAGATCACGAGGTAGTGCAAACAGATTCCCCAAAGGATTTTTGATCCCTCCTCCCCTCGGATGCATCCCAAGGTTGCCTGTAAAGAGCCCCAGGTAACACAAGCGTTAGGTAAAGCCTGCAACCTCAAGAAAGTGCCACGTTAGGGGAGAGGAGTTACCAGCAGTGCTGGAAACAAACACGAGAATTAAGAACTCGTCAGAATTTCAGGCAGAGGCAGGAGCTGCTTCACCCGTGTTCTACTTACCTGTGTTGAGAGACAACAAACCAGTTGATTTCTCAAGGTATTTCACTCAGTTCGCAGCACATTTTAGCTCTGTATTTTGTGATATTACATGTTCTGAGTGAAATTCAATCCCCAAATCCTTCTAGTTGGTTACTCATAAAATCCATTAAATTCAGGCACAAGCAAATCAGACTCATCTCCTTCCCTCCCAGTGCCTATTACATATAAATAGTAATTATTGTTCCTGGCAAGGCTCTAGTGTCTCTTATGATTCTGTACTTTAACGATCTGATTTCTTAGTACTTTCCACTGAAGAATATATTTAACAAGCATCCACGTTTCCTCCTCCATGATAGGATTTTAAAATTACGACTGTAATAAAGACAATGATGTTGCCAGTCTCATGATTAATAGCTTAAAGAGACATTTGCTAAGCCTTCATTCCCTCCATTATCACAGACTCACAAGCTGTAGGGCTTTGTAAAAATCAGCAAAGACAATTTAACTCTGTCATTACATAGCTACAAGGAACACAAGATGGGCATTAATTTAGTCTGATCTAGAAGAGCAATTCAAGTCCTACCTGCTCTGTTGACAGATTTGTGTTTTTTAAATGCCACCTCAGTAGAAAGTGTTTAACGCCAGATTTCCACCCTTATTAATGCAATATGAGACATCTCCAATCTTGTACGTTGTCACAGCTCAAACCACAGTAAGTTATATCACTGCAGTGCCACAGAACAGAGCATCATTAGTGTACAGTTCAGAGTTACTGAACTAATCAACTCGAGAGGCGTCTCCTAATAACAGAGATCCCAAAACAAGCTGCTGCAAACGCTCCCTCAACCATCACACCAGTTGCTTTTAAAATTAAAACGAAACCAAACTGCTGAAGGAAAATGGGGTTTACGGTAAATCTCAGTTTTATTACTTCACAGGAAAATGGGCTTCATGTGATGCACGAACACACCCAGAAGACACAGTTGTTGGCTTGGTGGAGTTACGTCTGTGTCATTTCCCAAGGTTTAAATTTTCACGTTGAATAAATGCTACAGAGAGGTAATGCCAATCAAAGCTCTGAGAAAGGAAAGGCAGCTTCAGCATTACGCCAGAGATTCAACACAAGCCAGCAAACTCTTTGCAAGCCGGTCTGGCTCGGTAACGGTGCAAGTGAAACATTCAAAATATCACCTTCACACTCAAGAGGGCCAGATATGATTGGAGCAAGAGCACGTTTGACAGCCCGAAGGTTCAGCTCCCTCCTGCACATATCTCACAGCTTAGCAATAGGCATCTCTCTACTTACCTTGCAGAATCAAGGCTGCATCTCATATTTTTTTGATTTATATCAGCTGCACAGTCATTTTAAACTATAGATTAAAGCAAACAAAATTGAAACTAATAATTTATTTCCAATTGTGTTTAAGGTTTATTATAACTCAGGTAGCTTAAATTTGTCATGCACAAGATGGAGGCTTCCCCAGTTCTGGGACTATTTGTATAAATCAGCACCGCGAGACAATCTCTTTGGAACAAGTCGTGAAATTTAAGCATCAGCCAAACCAGTTCAGAGTGATTTATGAAATTCTGAAGATCGCATTAATGGAATTCCTAACAGCCATAACTACATCCACATAAAGGCGCCTCTCATAACAAAAACACTCCACACAGTTCTGAATGTTTCAAGAACTGGTAAAATGACTACAGATTATGGAGTCCATCTCCTCTAAGGCATCAAAGACATTCTCAAGGAGGAGTTAATTAGTCCAGTTTCACAGGATACGCCATTACAGCGGCTGAGATTCTGACTGCCTGTGATTAATTTCACCAACATACTTTGCTTACATTAGCTCTGTTTTCAATTTCCCCTCCTTTTCCTCCAGAGGCCTCTCACTGGTGTGTTCACAGCTGGAGACCCAAGTGCAGCTCCTCTGTACTGCCCCATAACCAACTGGAACACTTGTCAGCAAACCTCTAGATGACAAGACAGACATAAGAAGTACTTTCCAACATGCATCCTTCCCCACCCTGTCCCCCAGTACACAAGGCGGCAGATTCAAATGCCTCCCTCCCCTCAAACAATCTGGTACACGTGCACCTCCTTCAAAGCAACCGTGTTCCTGTGAAACACGAAGTTCATAGAAATACTGTTCAGCTGGTCCCACCACGTGGCAGCATTTGGACCGTTCACATGATAGCAGCGCAGAGAGAAGACAAGAACAGCAGTTCTGGCTTCCATGTTCTACCCCAGCATGTGAGAAACTATGTGCCAAGCTTCAATTTTCATGGAAGTCACCCTCCACTGCTCGCAGTCGCTCACCGCAAGAAGGTGCTGCTGTTTGTACTGGTAACGCTTCAGGGAAACCCAAAGAAACCACGTGCTGTGGGGTCCTCTGCACCAACGTACGTTCAGCCCGTCTGGGTGTCAAGGTTCTTTCCAATTCAGTAAGTTCCTTGTTTAAACTATCTAACCAAGTGCTCAGGGCCTTATCTCGCTAATTGAGCCAGCCCTTGCCAGCTGCCAGTGAGGGGAAGTGAGCACATGCAAGGATACTGCAGGACCTCCTGCTCTAGCACAACACAGCATGCACACACTCCCACCTCCCGCCCGACAGCGCTTGGCACCCCCTCACTCTCCCTGCTCCCTCCCGTATTCTAGGAGGGATTTGCACCTGGTTTGGCTCAAGCCTGAATTAATTTGCAAGACGGGGAAGTCAAAGTTGTTTTCCCCCATCAGAAGACAGGGCTATGGACAGGCACAAAGTGAAGCCGTGCGGCAGATGATGTTCAGCACTGAAAATAGTTTTCTTCTGGACTCACCTCTTTATCTGGCAGAAAAACACAGCGAAGACATTTGCTGGTCTAGCAGTCCCACACAACAGTCTCTTCAAACAAAAGTAGCTCTCTTTAAGCAAGGAGCACATCACAGTTTACAGATCAAGGCGAAAAAACACTGCTCTCGCTTATTCCTGCCCAGTGCAGCAACACAGCAAAGTTCAGTGCCGGACCCGCAGCCTCCTATCCCTCCGGAGCAGAACGACATGGTCTTGTGTGTTTGTACGGCACCCACCACAAGTGCTATTATTCCCACCCAGACCCATCAGTGCTACTGAATGCAAACAAAACCAGGGATGTTTGAGACAATCAAACAGCAGATGCAGCAGAAGTGAATTAATTTATATTTGAACAAAGGCAAAAGCCAATGGAAGGTTAAACACGACAAGCTTGAAGGGAGTTCATTTGAAGACAGAGCTGAAAGGAGAGATGCCAAAACGGTACATTTCACTGTATATCGTGGAACTGGAAAATGAGCCAAAGCCAGCAGATTTAAACAGTTACAGCCAAGGAGTTTATCTTAGCATCTAAGCTGTGACTCTTCAGGGCCAGCTTTATAACTCTCCCTAATACACACATCATGGAAACTTCTGCAGCATACAGGAACACACCATCAATCTGACTGGCTGAACACCTTCGTACTTTTTATTATACAGACAAGTGCTGAAGCTTTACTTGTGCAAAGGCTGCTTTTTATCTATAGGGACAGGCTGATAATGACAGCTGCATATATGTTAACAGAACAAACTTTATTAGCAATTTGACTATTTAAAAAAAGGGCTCTCCACAAAGTAAATCCATAGATGAGTTTAGCCAACCTAAAAAGTGGTAATCCGGTATTATACAGAAACAACAGGGACAATGGAACTATCAAATAGGTTCTAGCTGTTCTTGTTATGGCATCGATTTTTTTTTTTGATACATTCAAAGCATTATTGCATCAGAAAACATATCATGCAACTTTTATGTTTCCAGACAAAATCACCTGTTTGTCAGTTCTAGCTACATCTCAAAGGTGCACCAAATCTACAGTTTTATGGTTTTAGTTGCATGCTTTGCCTATATGCATGCTCAGATAATAAATATTAAATACAGGAAAGAACATAAGAAAACCAAACTGACATAAGGAATATTTTACGGCAGCTCTATTATGTTCTGCCAGTTAAAGAGCTTGTCAAAAAATTGAGGTAACAACAGTGGCCACACCACTCAGCTGAGAATCGCTCAAAATTCATGGAAGTTTTCAGAAATTCAAGTACACAAACACCAGCTGCAACTTGTCAGAAATGCCAGAGAAATTAGGTTGTCTGCATTTTATTAGTCTATTAGCTGGCGTTCACACAGCTCCTTGTAAATCCTTTTTCTCACTCGGGGCATATCTTCCTGGGAGAACTGAAAAGGCTGATCTAAGGCGAGGCACTTGCAGTACTGAGGAAAAGGAAAAGGCTTGATTGAAAAAAAGGACATTTACTATATGAACAACAGAGGCCATTGATTTTTATAAAAGAATACTCTTACCTGGAGCACAAAAACCCCACAGTCACTGTCATTTTTCTGTTGTGGAATGCACTGAAAGAAGAAGAAACATGTTAGGTCTTTACTTATCCTTTTATTCTCTAAGTCCTGCGTAAAGTCCAAAAGGAGGTTTGGCACAGTGATCAGGTATCTTGTTCTCAGAGCTAGCTGTTCTGCAACACTAGAAACCAGAGTTGTAATTACTTATTCTGATCCCAACTTCTGCAAGGTGACACTCAACACCTTGTTAGAATAACACCTAACATTTAGAAAAATATATAGTGTAGGACAGAAAACAAATTACAAATCTTTCTTTCAAGTTTATTTTCTTTTAGTGACCTACACAGAATGGCTTCTCGATTAGTTTAAATAAATGTTTGTACAGCATTATCTGCTTTACACAGAACAAAACTGCATCAGCAAAGTCACACAGGCCTAGAGGAAGATTACTCTCAGCATCCACACTACCAGCAGCGGCTCTCCTCCCCCCCGCCACACCAAAGGCTCTCAAAGAACATAAGAGTGGTACATCGTCAGGTGACACGACTGAGCAAGACAGTCTCCCAACGGTAACTTCCAACCTTCATTACTTCTGCCAACATACTCAGTTTTGATACACGGACTTAAAAAGTCCCACTCAACAGTGCTGCTATGTCTCTGTTGAAGAGGAAAAGTAATGATTTATTATTTTTCCTCAACTCCCAGATCTTCCACCTCACAGAATGCAGGAGGACAAACTCTGACTGCACAGGGTGTGCATGAGTGCAGAGAGGGGTCATTTCATTATTGTATCAACATCTAAAAATAAATCTGTGTGAGGAGGGAGCTGTTGGGAGTATGTCTAGTGTGCAATGACCTGTTTTATATCTTTGAAGCCATTATGGGATGGCTACACAAATCACATATTCCCTCATTTACACTACACACAAGTTATTCTCTTTTATTGTTGCCAGACTTTGTTTACTTGTGATCAAATGCAATGTGCCACAAACAGCCCCGGAGACAAAGCCCTCTGTCTACAGAAAATACAAAATACAGGCAGCAGCAGCATTAGCCTCTTCCCTCCCTCACCAAATCCACCCATCTGGCACAGTTCAGAACAGTCCTTTCAGGAGAAGTGAGGAAGCTGAGCATCCAGCTCATGCGGTCTTTGACCTTCTGCCAACATGGGCAGCAGCTACAGATTTTGCTGCACGGGTATTTAATTGTTCAGCGATTAGGCTCAGATCACCCAGTCATCTGCAGAAAGTATTGAAGAGCTGGTGGGAGCTGAATGAGCAACAGAGCCCTAAATCCCACTTGTAACCTACTGAGTCCCTCCTAGCACCCTCCGCACTGTCAGCCTAAAACAATTTACTACTTGTACAAATATCTGGGTTTAGAAGCAGCCTCCTAAAATCTCCCAAAAAGTTAGACTCCAGGGCTCAAAGTGTTGCCTTTACCTTTGTCACAGCAGTCTGCCAACCCTGAAGAAACTCAGGGCGATTCTTCTCCTTTGCTTCAGTCAGCAAATACTTTCGAATGTTCTTTAAAAGAAAAGGAAAAAAACCAACATTATTCACCAGCTAAAGAACAGGAGAGAGACACTGACATCTTCGCTGATAGGTACCCTTTGGACAATGAGGACAAATTTCAGGTGAAAATTAAGCATTAGGAGCTGAGTGCAGATCTACAGATAAAGAAATTAACTCTGGTGGGTACTGTGCCTTCTACCATCAAGGCTCATTTTGGTCTATCAAGGGGAGCTTTAACACCCCTCAGCCTCACTGTACACTGGTATACTTAATACCAGAGCAGCTGTGGCTCTCAGACACGTGGAGACACACCGTGCAGTCTGGCCTGTGGTCTCTCCTGTCTTTCTCAGCTGACACCAAGACCCTCACATTCGGTATGACAGCCTTTTCCTGCCTGAATCTTAACATAGAACGCTTTGAGTTCTGCACATCATCAACAAAACTCCAAGAGGAGTTTTAGTGACACACAGGGAAAATAGTCTGATGCAAAACGAGGGAAGCAAAATAAATGAGCCGATGGTCTTGGGTTAAGCAAATCCTTCTATTTCTCTGTAAACAGGCTGGTGTTATAGCACAATTTAAACACGCTCCAGCACAGTAACATTCACTTTAGTGGGTGGGTCACAGTGGAGTTTTGGGTATTGGCCTCCCTTCCTCTAAAAAGCACAGGAATAGAAGTGTCTGGTGTTTGTGAAACATTTAAATGCAAATGCCTTGCCTGGAGTGGGATGGGAGAGGCCACATTGCAAGGCTGCAGGAGTGACTGTAGGGCTGCTGAGAGGGACCCCTGGTTTATGTCTCAAGTGCAGAAGCTGGAGACCATGAGGTCTCTTGCTCCCAGAACAAACATTAGTTTCATCCTCAGCAAATGCCAGCAGGAAACTAGATTCTCCATTCAGAAGCCCAAGCTGGGAACTCTCCTGGGTACAATAATTACTACTCTTCTGTAAGCCAACATCTACACACAGTTAAAAGTAGAGGGCTGGTGCATCAAGCAAGCAATTAAGTTGACAAAATTAACTTTTGAAAGAGAGTCATTACAATTTGCTAGTCCCAGCAAATGTTTTCTGGCTGCTCTCTACCAGGAAGACTGATAATTTAACTAACTCCAGTGTTCAGGCTACAGCATTGAAAGGTCACTGGGTTATGACCAGAGGTACACAACCCGTACCCATGCAGACAGAAGAAAAAGGCAACACACTGCTAACAGCACAGCAATACGTAAACCCCACTGGGCAGCACTACAGCATCATCAGTCCTGTTCTCTCACCCAGGCAGCTTCCCCCAGGAAGGACCATCATTTATCACTTCCTAAACACAAGTCCCTCAGCAATTTAAAGAACTGTCTTTCCTCTCCTTCTGGCTAGTCTGCTTCCCTACAGCACTTGGCTCTGAGCCCCTGATTTTTGCAGGAGTGACAAGACAGAGCCACAAAAGGTGTGTTGATTACCTGGTCAGGCTAATTAGGCACTAGGCAACCCGACCTAGGGTTTGGTATGGCCTGGTGGCTCTGTATGACTCTCGTGGTCTGTGCTTCACCCCACACATGTAAACAGACAAACTGCATGTAAAGTTTAAGGCTGGACAGAGAAAGGGGGAGCAGTTTAAGAAAACAGTTCAAACTTTGCAGACACGGCTGTCACTCTTACCTCTACACAAAACTTAAAATGAATGCCTTGGGAATCATAAAATGAAATAACTCGATTGGGGATGTTCACAGTAATCAGGGACCAGTGGACTTCCAGGTGAATAGGAATTAACAAGAGAGTCTTTTTGAACAAGTCCACCTGGCAAGAAGAACAATATACGTTAGAGACAATTCCTCAGGCAGAACACTGCAAAGCGAGAGATTAACCATAACTAAGTCTCCTCTCCACCACCCTGTAACAGAAGTCTTCTGCCTCCTCCACTCATTCACCACATTCCTCATGTTTATGTCAGTCACAACTTATTAGCAGGTAGAAAAATACAGTTATAGCACAGAAAGTGGCTAAGGAGCATTGTACAGCACCAGAGTTAGTCACCACTGTATTTGTGGCAAAATCCTGCTCACGTGGCACTTCAACATCTGCGTCGAAGGGGGATTTCTTAAGTAACGACAGTAATACAATCAAACTTCAATTTGTGTTAGTCACACATCTTCAGCAGTCCCTTTCCTGCAGTGCGAGCACTGATTTCTAGCAGAGCTGCATCACAGATAGGTGACAGATGAAGCAGTTGTGATTACAAAGATCCCATAAAACCAGCAAGCTGGTGCAGTTAAGACTCCCTCCGCCATAACACAGGCTCTGTAACTTGTCAGAGGAAGGCAGAGAAGTGCATGATGCTTTGGTGAGCAGAGGAAAGGAGCGGGTGAAGGCAGAGCAGATTCATCCTGTCTTGAACTTAACTTTGTAGCAGATGTACTGTGGTCACAGTCAAGCAAACAAGGGAGAAGGTCTTAAAGTACAGAACAAGCAGATCAGATACAACACCCCCGGTGTCTGTGTGGCAGATGAGCTCTTATGCTTTTGGAAGCCAGCCAAGCCAGGGCCTTTCATGATCTTCCTTCTCTGAGCTCCTCTTGAAACGGGTGTCTAATTGCTGGGGTTTTGGTGGTACAGTCCAGAAAACAAGCAAAAATAGAATACTGAACTAAATGAACTCATCCTGCGGGAAGATTCCTGTGCTGCTTTTTTTTTTTTTAAAGCACTGTGCAATTTGAACAGTACGTAATTGCTGCACTACTGGTAAAGGCAGATCTTTTGTCAGAAAGAAAAGTGTATTTTTTGAGTAACAGTGGAAAGTGAAGACACAAAAAGGTCTAGGCATTCACAGCAGTCATCAGCTGAGCCTCGCTCACAACAGCACTTTGATTGTCACAAGCATCAACGATCCTTGCTCCCCCCTGCAGAAACTGCCTCCTGACCAGATTACAGCACACTCGCTACACACCGATCCATCATCCTTGGAAAGAAGCAAAGAGATGTCAGCCAGCAGCAAGCTGAGCTCTCGGAGGAAAACTGGAACAAGATAAATGAATGACACACCTTCTGTGATGTCCAGCAATAGCAGAGCCATGCTAAACTCAAAGGTCCTCATGTGACCTGAGTTGCGGGATTGCTGCACGTGTGCAAACCTGTAGCAGAAGAGTGGAAAGAGGCAGCCAAAAGCTGGAAGGATCTTTAGTTAAGACCTGACATACAGAAAGAATGGTGGCAACCTAGATTTGCTTCACCAAGAGAGTGCAGAGTCAGCTAGCTGACTGGATCAGAGCAGGAGTGCCAAACTGATGGGCGGCCAGAAGGGGCAGACACAAACCGGAGCTCTGAAACCACTGCAGCTGGACACAGAGGATCGTGTCCTTCTAGGCTCCGGCCTCCTGTATCCTAGGAGGGAGCATTTATAAAACTGGGTACAATACCCTGGTGCATCAAAAAGCAGAGGCAAGTTCCCCTTAACTGCACAGTGCAGGATGAAGCAGTCTACTGAATCCTTCCAATAGAAATAGCTTAGTTCTCCTTCTTGCTGTAGAGATTCCTCAGGAATTCAAGTGTAAATGTCTAAGCATCTGTCCTGCTCTCATCTGGTCCCTCCTCAAGCAACAGGAATACAGCTTCTGCTTTCAGAATCTACCTTCACTTTCGGATTTTTTGCAAAACTTGGGTTGCTGGAGAAAAAGAACATTTAAAAAATAATCTGGGAATATTAAGCACCAATATTCAGTCTCTCTTTTTAAAGAGATTTTAATAAATTATATGAATAGATTTTATATTTGGATAATGAGTTCATCTCTAACATTTCACAGATGTGTGCTATTTAAGAGCTTCTGCAGAAAGATCATACATTCAAACGTGGTCCCTGATTAGTCTTGCTTCATCTCCCATATTAGAAAGGACAAATGTTCACAGAAAAGAGAAAGCACTGCTCTTTGTATGAGCTACCTCAGAAAATACCGCAGCCCGTGATCTGGTATGGGTTCTGGAAAGCAAGTGAATTCTGCTCACCATGCAACTATGGATTTCTAATTTCTGCTTTCTAGTACCTGTATGTGTTACTCAGGAGTAACAATTTGATTTTATCAAACAAATCCCAGCCTGAGATAAAAGGAAGAAGCAAAATTAAGTCTGCTCTCCTGTGGATTAGTGTACCTTGCACTGTCAGGAGCGGTAGGAGACATTTCTTGCAGCTAAATTAACAGCTTGCATGAACATACACAGAAATAACCTACCACTGAAGATGAAGCCATTCAAAGCACCCTCTCCCAACACAACCATACTAACCTCAGTTAGTACTAGTTTTATTAACCTTTCCCCACTTTGTACTGCTCCTTTGCAAACCCATCCTTTGCAGGTAATGCACTGTAACCCAGTTTTGAGTTAGTGATTCAACCCAGCCCAACAGAACCAGAGCACCAATGATACCAGGTTAAAGGATACCTTTTTAGTCCATCGTTTTACTCCATTATATCCTTTGGTTACGAGCTGTCTATGAAAAAAGCTGTTAAAGAAATGAACCTAGAAGAGAGAGAGAGAGAGGAGAAATGAGCACAGAAATCTTCATGCACAGCCATTCCCCTTCCCCAGAATAATTAATACAAAACAACTTGTAATGAGGCAATATTTAATGCAGGTTTAGAAATAAAAACTCAGCAGGGACAAACAGAGGCTTTGCCAAGCCTAAACTATTGCTGTTCTTCAGCAAACAAATAAAGCAAGGCTGATTTCCCTGTAATATATGATACGACCCACTGCAGCAGTTGTATTTACACTTTTGTATCTCCAGGCATATCGTGTTTAATTTTTTTTCTGGTGGCAGACTTGTGAGAAAAACACTAGGGTAAGAAGATAGAGTTTCTGTTCTTCTTTACAGGGATTAAGGAAGAGAACGCTGGACTGGCAAAGTAGGGGTGGTGGAGAAGGGAGTAACTTCTGGTGTTAGTTGTTGGAAGCTCTGAGACAAAAAATTATCAAAATAGTTGAGATTTAATCCAAGAACAGGGTCATTTGTATTCAACTCCTATGACCAGCTCCTGACAAAAAACAATATTCTGCTGTTTAAAAGCATTTTTAAGCTATACCACATCCACTTGGTAACTAAAGACCTACATTTAAGGCAAAAAAGGTAGGCTTATGTTAAAAAAAAATACTTAGCTCCAGGTTAACACTATTATTCCCTGTGCTTAGCTTCTTGCAATTACCGGAACAGATCAATACAAATGGAAATCTGCAACATCTGTTTTTAATAATTCTGCTAGTGTAGAGGTGGTAGTAGACTTGAGCTATTATTTGGAAGAAAGTTAGGAAATTCAGCATCTGAAAACACAGTCTAACACCCATTAGCTATGCCAACAGACTTCAAAATAATTTTCTGAGGCACCAGCACAAGATCTCCCATGAGGATTTCAATTATGCACTATGAAGAAAAAGCAGACACAAGCAAACAGATACAATCTCCAATACCACCACCCTAGCGCACACTCAGGAAGTAGAGAGAATGCTAATGAAGAATCACCATCACCACCAATCAAAGCAACAACGCTTCTTCTTCTGAGCCTGAAGATTTTTAAGATTTTCATTCTGCAGAGCTCATCTAAAAATGCCTTTGTCTCATTCTTCCTTTGTGGTCTCACCTGAAAATTGTTCAGCTCCTCTAGTAAACAGATGGCTTTTTATAATTGCCACTGCCGCAAATTTAGTCACAGAAAGGGGGGAGAGGTTTCTTTTTTTCAACTGCCACCAACAGTTAGACACTCCAGTTGGAATGCAGTAAGCATCCTGTTGAGGATGCACAAACCAAAGAAAGACCTGCTGAAGAACCAAGCAGTTCTGCAACAATTCACATTCAGCAGGCAGGCAGCTGACGCAGTTTGAGCTGTTACGGCCCTTACAGCTGCGAGGTGGGCGGGTGGGTGAGTGCTAGCAGCACATGTGCTTGGTTCAGATGCTACCATTCATGGTTTGTCATCTCAGCAGAAATCCATCTTCATCAGAAATTTCAGCTGAAACACCAGACTGGTGAGCGAGGGCATGGATAAAGCACTTTAGAAGTAGGTAAGCTGGAGACAGAAACTTCTAGGGGTGAAAGGAGAGTGGGATGGGCAAAACCAGGGCACCTGTTTTCTACAGGTACCTCAGCAACATCGGGCTACCAGAGAGACCACCTGCAGAACCTGAAACAAGAGCAGTAGCACTGAAAACTGTATTTTAGCACAGGAAAAGGGAGAAATTTGAGCAGCAAATAGCAACAAATTATAATGGAACCAGTCAGAACATCATCGAGCTAAATCTCAATTCTGTATTTGAAATATTCAATGTTCCACCCTTCCCTCTAAATCTCTCATTAGGTACATTTGTATAGTAAGAAAAACCCTCACCTTTTCAGGGACTGCATCCATTACGAGTTCACCATACATGTTAATTATCTGTAAGAGTTAGTAAATATTTGAATATGTACAGAGTAATTTTGTAAAATCCAAACTCCCAAGTTCCTGTAAAACACAGGACCCTTCACACTTAAAACAGCAATAAGGAGGTGAGCAATTACAGTAACACTTTGCTGTAGTCTGAAGGACAAGCACTCTGGAACTAACAGTGGTCAGCCTGGACAGAGACTGTAACTGGCTACTTGACGTTTGCCTCCATCTGAAATGCAGTTTAATTCAATTTAAGTCTACTGGTGCATGCCCTAGGTGCTGCAGCCACCTTGGTTTCTTGGCTGCAGTCCACAGACTGCTGCTTCACTCGGCTGTTCTTGTAACCTGCTCAAGCTTGGAGATGGGGAAGATGCTAAAATCTATATGGGCAGCCATTGTTTTCTCAAGTTAGCGCAACACCATTTCTTCAAAAGAGAATGGTTCAGTTGGGACACCCCCTGCCTTCCTGACTTGTGACCGCTCACTGCCTCCTTTACTTCCCAAGTGCAGAGATAAGGATAGTCCTAGCTACAGATGGTGAACAACTGATATCCTAATATACATGAGCTAAAAAGGGACAAGGAAGCACATAAACAACAAGCATCTCTGACCTGGTCATTCAGCCAGTTCTGGCCTTCCAGTGTAGCTAAATCATCCATATCTAGCATGTGCTTATTATAGAAGACCCGGAAATTGCAAGTGGAGGTTTTGGGATGCTTTTCTCGATACTTCATGATTTCCCTGGTGATAAAAGGTTTTCTAAAACAGGATTGAAAAAGTAGAAAAAAAAAGTCAAGGTCATGACAAATGGACTTCTTTTCTGCTAGGTGTTAGACGTGGAGCGTGCAGTAGCAACACAAGCAATTTGTCCTTTACAAAGTCTAGAAGTTGACTGCTACACACCTATGGGAGAAATCTTCATTAAAGACTTCTTTTAATCTTCCCATGACATCTTTTTCACAGAGTGGTACTAAACTGCCATATTTCTTCATAACTTCATCTAGGAATCCTTTAAATACACCAGAAAAATGAAAGTGCAAACATATAAAAATCTTCCAAGTTCACTAGTCCAATAAAGCAGTCATTTCTTCCAAGTATGAGCAGCAATCATTCTGCACCCAGCCAACACACAGCACCACACATGGCAAGTATATATTTAAGAAAACTAAGCTCAAATTGGCAGCATTAAATAAAAGCGGGGGTAGGGGAAGAAGGACAAAAATAAATAGGCAGGAATCTTCACCACCCAGCTTTACAGGAAAAGATCAGACCCCATTCTTACCATATACACACAACAAACTAATTATACCGCTGCCACAAGGAGAATCCATCCCCCTGCCTATTTCAATTAGCGTCTTAAACAATTTTACTGCAATGTGAAAAGCCATCAGTTGCTGTAACAGCTTCCATTGAAAACGCAGTATCTTGTCCTTACGGTGTGCAGAATTACCCTCCTCAAACGTAAGCAGCCTTGGCTGGCTGAGTGTTTGCAGACTGTTCAGTTCCTCTGCTGCCACCACAGCGAACAGAGAAGACACCAGACAGGCTCTCAGCATGTTTAACTCATTCACCTTTGAATCCTACGGATGGCATTTAAGGTGACACGGACAGCCATGTCAGCCTGCCATTGCCTGAGAAAGCGCTGGGCAACCGTAACACCCAAACCAAAAGATATGAATTAGGAAATAATGAAGACATGAATGCTAGAGTAAATAAGATTTTTTTTTCCTCAGACACAAGACGGGAACGCTGGAGACATAAGTCCCACCCAAGCATCCAAAATAACTTTTAGAATTAAAGAGAATGGAAAACAGAATTTCAACACTTGCTAGTGAGAGAAAAAAAGACCAAGTTGTCCACCATTCTGAAAATGAATTTTTAAATGCAGCAGAAACGTGTACATTTTTAAATGCGTACAGAAAGCTGGATCTGAGACCAGAGTCCAGGGAAATTGCACTAGCCCAGACTCCAGGACTCTCCTCAGGCTGGGGTGCAATGGCATCACTGGACAGTGCAGTGTACCATCCACTCTCTGCTTACCAAGGCTTTAACAATATTTCCTGGAAACGTTCAAGATCAGGATGGGAACAAGAAAGACAAGGGAAACACCTGACAGAAAAAACTGCCAGAAGAACTGCAGTAAGAAAAGAATAAAAAAAAGAAAGGACAGAGACCAAGAACAAAACACAAAGAGCTGAGAAAAGCAGTGAAGATATAGGAAGAAGTACACCTGGATGTGTGACAAATGGAAGGGAGGACTGAAGAGAGAATGAGGAAGCGTTCTTCATGGCAAGATAACCTTCCTCACAACTCTGCCACACACTTGCCTAACGACTTTTAGCCCTTACGTCTTAGTAGCCTGTGATAGGGAGGATATTTCTCACTCTGGCTAGGAGTCTAGAGATGCGTGAGGCTTAAGCGTACCTTATTCTCTTTTTACGTATAAACATTTTAAAAGCTTTTTATTCATACTCTCAGAGGAAGGATTGTTGCCACAGTTACAGCTAACAGCAGCAGAGCTCCAGAAGACCTCTCGCTAGACTCTGACCTTGCCTGGGCTGGTGTAACTCAAGGAGGAAAATATGAAGTTCAGACCTGGTGCAAGATCAGACGCCCAGCACAAACAAGATTTACCATGGGGCTCTGATACTTAATAGCACATCAGAATGCACTAAATACTGCAGCCCGCTAACATCCAAGTTCAGCTGCTGCACAGAAATTCAAAACCCGAGAGCACCCCTAGCACTTACATCTCCTTCATGCATCTACCCTAGGAACTCTTGCTGGATTAGCTGCCTCTTTTAGGGTACAGTTAGTTATTAACAATACTCCTAAAAACAAGACAAGAACTCCTATACATAATTACACCAAAAGTAAAATTCTTTTTTACAGCTTTTCAGTTGAGAAAACTCAGAATTACTCTCCTATCACTACAAAAGCCTAAGAAGTGTAGACTTGGCTTCAACCCTCAGAGAGGAATCCTCAACATTGAAGAAAATGGAAACTGGTCTCACTCACTTTCATGAAAAAGATAGGTAAGAATTCTCTTCAAATTGTTGAGTGCGGGAAAGTTTAGTGTATATGCTCTCTGTCTTTTTAGTTTCACTTTTTTCAGTTATTCAGGCCTCCCATGAACAAGAAGAACATGACTGCCTATCAGACCACAAAACTTTAAACTGATACAACTTGGTTCTTAACTGTTACAGAAAGACTACATCCCTTTTTCTGCTGGACAAACTGGAGAACTCCACTGCAGAAGTGGTCTGTTCACTGTGGTGCCACAGTTCCCTACTTCTCACATAGTATCTGGTCCTTGCCAGATCACGTAAAGCCAGTCATAGAGAAACACATCCCACACTAACTTGTGGATATGGATATGAAAAGCTAAATCATCTTTTGAGTTTCAATGTCTCCATATTTTGCTTTAGAAAATCAATTCAAAAATTGAAGGACAAAAAGGTGGGCAGAAAAATCAGAGCATGTCAAACTTCAAACAACCCCTTTAACACTAGTTGACACCAGCTTTGGGTTTATGAGAACCTATGAGACCAATATCCCCAAAGGAAACACCACTGAACTTGAACATGATATTAATGGCATGGGGTGGCACAACGTGCTAGCTTTCTGCTCCTTACAATGTGCATAGTATGCTGCCATACATAAATAAGACACCGATTACTATTTTTACCGTGTTCCTCTTTAGAGGGGCTATCAAATACCGCATGATCAGCATTGAGTAAAAACAAATCACAGAGCCTTTCTGTTGAACCTTTGCTAAAACTAGTCTTGGCTTTTTAAAAAATAAGCCTACTTTATGAACAATTGTAGAGAAAGCTAAGTGACAACAAACAATATTTGGCTATTAAAACCTGCGATTCATTAAGTGATTTAGTTTCAGCCTAAGACAGAGCAAGAGAAGAGAGGATAAGGCGGGAAGGAAGTATGAGAACACTAAGGATTTTGTAAAACCAAGTTAAGAGTAATAATTGTCAACCATTTAAAAATCTTGGAAGTTTTAACCTCTCTTTTAACAGTTTGACTTGATCTTAAAGGTGTTGTCCAACCTAAATGACTACAATCTTATCACAATCTTCCAAAATCCCATGATAAAAGACACTTAAATCTCAACAATTTTCCACAAAGATTCCAATTAAATTGCATTGCATCCTCTAAAACAAAAGAAGCAGAGGCACCATTCAATTATGTCTCAGAACAGCTTGTCAGATAAACATTGATTTGTCCTTCCTTGATGCAACTCTCCTCTTCGCAGCCTTATTTCACTAAGTGTTATGCCAAGCACTCTTTACAATTCACCGTAAGAAATCACTTTAAAAAAGGAATTAATGCAACACACAAACGCCACGATACACCCAGCTGTTCTCAGGAACTCCTGGAAGCGCTAAGGTAGTAAAAGGTATACCACAAAGCCACGTTGCCAACTGCTCATCAGCCACCAGGGAAGCTTTCTGGCTGTTCCTTTTGCCTCCCTTCCGAGGAGTTCCTGATTTCAGTCCTGTGCTTTCTGGCGAAGGCTCCTCAAGAGGACTTTTACAGTAAGGGTGATCTAGTAACTTTACACCAAAATTGTCCAGGTTTAAGGACCCCTCTACTTCCATTTGGCTAGAGCTGTCCTCATTTTGTGCCAGCTCCATGGATAAAGGTCCATTTGCAAAATTGTCATTGACATCAGAATCCTGCAAGGAGGATTGCAATGGTATCATTCCATCTAGACCCACAACCTCATTAGATTCTGCATCTTCTCGACCTGAAACAGCAATTTCTTTTCCTGTCATGGAGACAAAAACATCAGAGCAGTGATCCTCTGCCAGAGTCCCGTTGGTCTCCACCTGGTGCAAGGTCTCTGCCTCCGGAGAAGCTCTAGCATGCAGTTCTGGCAGGACACCATCCACACTGCCATCCTGCCCTTTGGATTCTGGCTCCTCAGAACACAGTAACGCATCCTGCGTATGGCAGATCTCAGGCGCACATATTTCGTTCTCCTCACCTAAAGATTTGGGTGTATTATTGTTCATATCTGATAAGCTGTACCGGTGCCAAAGACGGTTACTTTTAGATTTCCAGTAGGAAAGTAAATTACACAATCCACTTTCAAAATCCCGCTGGAAGGTCTCTCGATGGTCCCTTGTAACCTTCTCCACCCACCTTGGTTTGATTTTTCTCAATTTGCGGGTTTTGCCTCTTGCTCGAAGTTCCGGGGATTTTATAAATCTATACCGAAACCTAACCATAGAAAGTTTCTTATGCATCATAAATAAAGATCTCTTTTTTACAGGATGACGGTTAAATTTGGACCTCTTTATAGTTGTCAAGGGGCCACAAGTTCCATGCCACTCCCTTTGCAACAGCATTTCCTTTTATAGTTGTTTAAAACTACTAGGACTGTGCTGCCCTCACCATTATCACCCTCCTCCCCGTTGCACACAGAACCACCTTTCTTTACAGGTAAGGCAGCACCGTCCGGCGTTCCACACGATCCACCTAATGGATATTGTCAGAGATGCTATTAAGAACAGCGACAGTTTCAAATTCTTCATTCAAGGGATCTTCACTCTGAAAGAACTCACTGTTGAGTTTTGCTACTGCTTCTCCAGACACGCTTTCAGCTTTGCAATAGGGACAGGACCTTTTCACTCTCAGTAGTTTTGTAAGGAAAGCTGTACTGTTCAACAGTAGGTTTTTGATAGGTTTCTGCATTTAGAGGCACACCAGGAGCCCACCTGCTTTGGAGCTCAAGTGCCTTCCTTCTGCGCTGCAGATGTCTGCACAGTTTGTTGTGATGTAAGCTCACAATTAGCTGAGCACTCTGTCTTGTCTTCTTAGCTAGGAAAAATTGCTTTTGAAAGTGGTATTTCCCAAGATCCCCAAATCCAGTGGTCCATCTTCTAGGGGCCAGCAAATGACTTCTTTTCCAAAGCAAAAGTCTTCTATGGTTTTTCATTTTTCTGCTGCATTATGATCTTGAAAAACAGCTGAAAGAATAAGGGAAATTAATTCAGAGTTATCTGGACTGTAACATAATAGCAAAACACTAAGGCACATTCCTCAGGCAACATGCCTATCTAAAATTCCATTCTCCAGACTCAATCCCACATTCCCTAGGACATTCTCATTTTCACCAAAATGGAAAAAGAAGCAATAGTTGCAATGGCTCAATGCGTAAACAGGCTCTTCTCATTTACCTTCCCTTGAGGTAAAGCAATAAACAGGTAATCCCTACCCAGCCCACACTCCCTATATGTAATTTCTGACTCTCTAGCCTGAGGTTAAGTCTCTCTCAATACCCACACTGTAGAGCGAGCACGGTTAAACTAGCTTGTCTCATGAAAAACAAAACTCTGAAGTCCAAGCTAGTCAACAAGTGTGTGCAGGTACCCGGCTCCATCAGCACGGTACAAAGCGAAGGTTTACTCTTGTGCAATCGATGTTACCAGGCACTCTGAAGACACTTCACACGCTCACACAAATTCTCCCCTTAAAGGAACAGCAATGCACAGAAATACTGCCACAGAAATTTTGACTCTCTGGCTACATAAAGAATGACACAGCTTGCTTACTCTGTGAAGTAGTTCCTCTACATTTACAGTAACGGATCACTCCATATGACAGTACCACCACCAGCTTCTACAATCAGTGTTTAGCTTTGCATTAACAAAGCAGTACTAATGCAGGACACCAGCCAATCACCTTTAAAATCCCTTTCCCCACTAAAAATCTGCGTCTCAAAGCGTGCAGTAAGGATATAGCCAAGACTACCTAAGAGTGTAAGGCCTGCACAGGAATATCTATTCATCTTCTCTACATACTAAAAATACTAATTCAAAGGTAGAAGAATCCAGAAACACGTTGGAGGCATCAGCTGTACACACAACATGGGATGTTTCATGCAGATTGTCCCAGCCTCACCAAGCTCATCACATCCTGTGTTTTACAACAGTTTGTATTTTCTCATATTTGGAAATGGACTTTCCTCCCACCTCTATCCAGTTGACTCTGACTTACAGACTATTACTTGGCCACATCTCTCTTAAGCATCACACACAGGCATAACCTAGCTGAAAATAAAGGAGCCTATACCTTGAAATTAAACATTAACGACTGGATTTTAAAGGTAAACATGAATGCTAGACACCTGCAAAAACATATATTTAAAGTCGGACTTAAGAAGCTCTTCTGCATCTTTCACTCTACTCAGACATAAATAGCATGCGGCATTTTTTGGTTTGTGGGTTTTGGGTTTGGTATTTTTTCTTTTATTTTTTTTGTGGACGAATGGGAGGGGAGTAGAAATCCAGAGACGATGAAGATTATAATTTAGGGCTTGAGAAAGGTATTCCCACCAAACAGAGAACAGTCCAGAGTTCACTACAGGCAACCCAGGAAGGAACCCGGCTACCTCCGCTGACAGACGTACGGTACAACTTTACAGTTTAAGCACTGCAACAGGGTCTGGCTCTTTTGTAACCCTCTGCTAGTCACCACGCAACTTCGTTATCATAAAAATCAGGATGTAACATCTCATCATGCCAATTTTCTCATACTTGCTCTTCTAGCACTTGCATATTTCTCTACACTAGATCCAGTTTCTGCCTGCTTTTATGCTACAAACTACATGCCTGTCCATTGTGTAGAGCACCTACAAAACACTCCTCAAGCGGCCCCAGTAAACATCAGCCAAACCACAGCCTGGTCAGGACAGCTTATTCCAGCCACATTTCCATGCAGGTAAAACAAACCAACCCAACAAAATCGCAGCGTGATCAATGCAGCCACAAAAACAAGGGGCTTCTGCCAACCCAGTGAGTCTCGAGTACTCAAAGAGCAGCACAGCACACAAAGGTCACAGCTTCGCTGCTGCCCAGAGCCTCTGCAGTATGTGCCCAGCAACTGTGCAATACACCTGCCACTTTTTAGGAACACTCCTGAATGATTTGGGGTCTTTGCTTCACTCCTTGCTCTCTCATAGCAAAGTCCACCGAGCATCATCCCCTCCATGGGCACTGTCTCAGACGTGGAAGGTGGCGAGTGACCACTGGTTTTCTGAACAGCCAGGAATGACTGAGGAGCTGAAACGCCTACAGCTGCCATTGTTCCACCCACAGTAGACTGAACTATCACAGTGGGAAAAATACTGAACTAGATTCTAGAGAAGATAAGTCCTGACAACAAAAAGAACCTGAGGCAAAGCTGAGTTGACACACAAGAGTGGTGCCACAGTTTCAATGCAATCAATTGCAACAGCAATCAAAACAGCTCATTTGCACATTAGCATCATGAAATACAGCTTCTTAAACTGCAACAAAGGAAGATCTTAGGAAAGCTATTCTACCCACCTGCTGTTCTGCTTCATTTTTAACTTGATCATTAAAAAACACATTATAACTTAAAGGATTAAAATACTTTATATTTGCCTGCCACACCAATTTCTCCACGTTGAAAGTTTTTTCTGTACAACAAAGTTTCTCCTTAAAATGGGAACATAGTCTAAGTAATTTAATCCAAGCAAGCGTTTCCTACCCTCTCCTCTCCCTTTTCAAACACAATCAATTTTGAGCCTGGATCCTTTTAAAGCAAAGGCCTTCAGGGAGCAGTTAATCCCAATCCTAGGAGCTGGAACAGTTCACTTTTCTAATAGCAGTATTACTTAGAGTGACAAAAGATAATCCATATGCAAATATTTAATTAAAGGTGCTACTTGAAGAACTTATTTTCCATCAGTGCTACAAGAGTACTACTGGTTTTACTTGGCAACATAAATCAGCAAGGCAAAAGGACAGCTTAAAAAGTGCTCTGCTAGAAAAGGAACTGAAGTGAGCAACATGAGACCAAAAACACAGCAAGCACCACCCAAAGTCTAAGAACCTGAAGAGAAAGTCACATCTTTGCCCCACACGTTGGCAGAGATGAACCTCAGAAGTCAATGAATTGCATTAAGAGAGTCATTTGGCGAGTGAAAGCCACACCTCCACTGCAGAGGGAGGGATGCTGCCAAGACCACAGCAAAACGTTAAACCCAGAGAAGCCTGAGATGTACGCCTCCCAAAGACCACAAGAGAAAGAAATTCACTGTCAAGAGTGCCCACCCCCTCCGCTGTGTTTGACATACTGCAAATGATTAAATATTAAAAGGCACAATCTCTTCTGCACTGGACAAAGACAGGCCCGAACTGTTACAGCTCTGTGCTAATGGCAGAGTCTGGTTATACATGTGCTTTGTACCCTAAGCTTTTAAAGGCCTATTTGGGAGCCACTCAGTTTTCAGAATAGTCTTATGCCAAGAGCTCTGTAAGTTACAAGCGAGCATGACTTTGTGTCAAGTTGACATAAAGCTGGCCTAAAGTTCACTGAACACCTACACAAGAGGAAGGGAGGAATGCGAGGCCCTTGATCCCTTACAGAGTAACACACTCAACACAGATACAGGCTGTATTTTCATTACAGTAATTAGCAGCTCACTCCATTTGCAACTTAGATGGTTGCAGCTTCAGTGAAATTAAGTACAGGAAAAGATACTACACATTGTCACATTTTCACCAATTTTAAGCCTGTAACAGAGTAACCACTCATTAATCCTTGGCCATCCTGCTTATTTTTGGCAGGTTTAGAGAGCCAGGTTTGAACTGAAAAGCACAGAAATGGGAGAGGCAGCCCCAGCCAGGGCTGCTGACAGGACTCTCACCCAAGGTTTCTTGCTGCTGCCTTAGGTGTCAGACCACAGAAACCTTTTGTGCACACGCTGCCCTAACAAACCCATCGCACTGCAGCAGCGCGGCTACATCATCCTTAGATCACCACAAGCCGTCTAAGGGCTGCGTCTGGGTGGCGAGCAGATCAAGAGGCACGCGACTGGTGAGTAATTGAAACACACCTCACTTGCTAGTTCTTAGGTTGTTATTTTTTTTCCCAGACTGCCCAGATTTTAATATTGCTATTCAAAATATCAAAGAAGGTTCTTTTGAAGTAAATTAAACAATGTAAATAAAGCAATCAGCCTTGGGAATGTGGCCTCGTGCAGGCACAAGTAATCTGTGCATCACCAGCTCTCATGCAGCTCTTGCAACACCCAGCAAGTCTGGCCTTTCCCGGTGGAGATCCGGGTCAGGCTCTCAAGGACAGAAGATAAGGAGAAAAGAGAAAACAGGCCTGTGATCAGAGATCTGGGATATGCTGTGCATGAAGATGCCCTCCCCCAACTGGAATCCAAAATTGGAAAAAGAGAGAGGAAGCTGGGGAAGGGTGTCTCTCTGCAAACCACCGTGTGGCCAGAGCTGAGCCGATAAGGTCAGGAAGTCTGAAACGATTCCGTTAGCAAATGCAGAAGTAACATGGGTTAACAGCACTGGGAACTGTCTCCTCTTTGCTTTCTTTTCTGACTTGCCCAGCACAGCCTTGTTAACTCTTAACTGAACATTTTGTTCCAGAAGGGAAACAAGCCCCAGGGAAACACTCTTCGACAAAACATAACATATTAACACAAGACCATACAGAAGCGGCCCCAGTGTGAAGTTACCAGCTCACTGGAACATAGCAGAGTGTGCAGCTGATGACCCCAGTTATCACACTGAAAGGCATAAACTCTTACTACTACTTTGGTCTCTTCCCCTCTCTCAAACAGTGCTTTTGGGAACTAACCCACAGTCTCACCCGCTTGGCTACACATCTGCTGAATTTATTTCTCCAAGATGATTATAATTTACTTACTGAAACATCCTCCTTCAGGCTAAACTGGATTAGTGGAAATATGTGTATCAGATAAAATAGCATTTAAGAGAAATACAGTCACAAATCAGAGCTGTGAAAGAGAAGAATTTCTAGACTAAAGAACCCAAAATTACTTTTGTACAAGTAAGGCAAACGAACATAGATAATTTTTAATCTTCGGGCTTTTAGACTGATTTTAATGAAATCAATGTTTTGTCCCTCCCTTACTGAACACCTCTGCAAGGCAGAAGCATGGAAGTAGTTGAAACAGTCTATCAGACTTTGCTGTCCAAGCCCTGTGAAGGGAACAGAAACTGGAATTTCAGTCAAGGTCCTTGCATGTGTCTGGGATCAAGGGCCTCACTGATGTTTTCCAAAGGCTTTCCTTGAGACACAGTTTATTTTCACAAGTATTAAACACATATTCTTGTAGCTTTGAAAAAAGATGACTCCTCTACTTGTGTTAGCAGCACACACACAGATAAGGTGAGGCTATTACCACAGGCAATCAGCTTCTGAGCTAGACATCTGGGCTACAACAAGTCCCGTCTGGAGATGGCTGTAGGAAGAGCACATTAGTTAAACCTAGCCCTCAGCCAAGGAACACAGCTCTGCTGGTTCCTGCCCCATGTGGTTCAACGCCCCACCTGTGACAGCCACCCCTGGAAAGCTCCCCATGCCTGCCTGACCAGTGCAGCCCAGTTTGGAAGGGCTCTGGGAGGAGAGAGCAAACAGCACTGGAGCAGATAAGCTCTCTGCTTACACAGCAAACGAGGCTGGGAGTCTCTGTGAGCAAAAGACAACCTGGGGGAGAGAAGTGGGGTCGAGAACCCAGTGATCGGGGAAAAAAAAAAAAAAGCTTCTTGCAACAACTGAAAACCCCTTTCTACAGCTGCCCAGCCCCACCAATGCTCTGTCTTCCCCAGTCTCGTATTTACAGAGTCTACTCG
>NW_010417551.1:4290-6581 GCF_000710305.1 Buceros rhinoceros silvestris | reverse complement strand
GAGATTTACAGGGAAACCATTTCGGCCAGGTCCGCCAGCCCCAGCCGGGTCTGTGTCTGCCAGCGGAGGGCTGGGCTGGGCAGGGCAGGGGTCTGCTGACTAAGGGCAGCTCACACGGAGCCTGAATTTTCTTCCCACATGAAAACACACTGAATTTTTGAGGAAATACGGTGCCAGTGCTGACCCAGTTTGATTGAGGTTGCCAAGTAACACGGGTTGGTGCGAGCTGCTTCCCTACGTCAGAAACGGCTCGGGGCTCCTCCATGATAGCAGAGAGAGCAGGGGCAGCTCCTGGACACAGGAGCCTGTCTCCACCCTCCCCTGCCCGGGATGCAGATCAGCTTCGCCCTTCCCAGGAGCCGGTGCTGCCCACGGGGAGAAGAGCTTGGTCAGTGCCCCAGCTTTCATGGATACAAAGTTGGAGCCAATAAGGAAAACTGCAAAGAAACAACTATTTTGGGTCACTGTGAACTGTCTTTTCTGGATTGCAATTTTCCAGGCCACTAATCAGCCATCAAAAGTGGTACCTGCCCAGCTCTGGTCTGTCCCTACCAGACTGGCTGGCTGTCCCCCAGCCACCCCCCTCCACCGCCGGAGCAACACAGTCTGTTTTCTTGGGGGACAAAGATGATTCCACTCATTTCCCTCCTTTATCTCACGCCTTGCCACCCCCCAAGTGCTCCCACCCAGATGACTGTGGACCGCCGGAGAAAGCAGATGGGGGTTATATTTAACCCCCAAGTCATCTCCATGCACAAACAAATGTGTCAGCAGATGGCAGGGACAGCAAGCTGTGGCATGAGGATGGAGAAATGATTACCAGCAACTCCACAAACTGGTAAAGAAGTCTTCTCTGCACCCCTGCTTCCCAAAGCATCCTGCCTGGCATTCAGACTGGGATGCCGAGGGATGGCACATGGGCTGCACGTTGGTCACCCCCTGCTTGATGCAGCCATCAGGTCCTCTCCTACTTGGCCTTTGTTGATCCCACCACAGGACAGAGCCTGGTCCATGAGGACGGACCCTTCTGAAGTGTTTGGGCATTTCTCCTCTGTGATGGAGGCCTGGAAGCAGGATGCTTCCCAGGCAGGTGCACAGGGGACAGATTCACCTGCGAGGCTGAGTGAGGGAGAACATCAAACCCTTCTCTGTTCTACAGCTCAACCCTGCCACCTGGAAAGGGCTCGTGATCCAGACCATGGCACTACCCCTGCACCATCAGGGGATGCAGGAGTCTCCATCTCCTGCTCCTCCCCCAGAAAAGGCACAGCATGGTGGTAGGAAAGCCAAGCTTCCCACTACGAGCCAGCAGCAGGCACCGGTGTGGAGCTGCCTGCATGCACTAAGGGCCAAAAAAGGGCCTGACAGGAGCCCCTGCCCCACCAGCAACATGGTCCATGCAGCAACCGGGCTGGCACGTGCAGAGGGACATGTGCCACAGGGGCAGTTTGGAGGGACAGCAGCTAAATCAGCAGGCGAGCGCATGGCTGGAGCCCCACCAGCACCTGCCACCACTGGAAATAGCTCCGGCAGGGAACCGGGCTCCAGGCGTGGAGTCCCCTTCCCTCGCGCTATTACGCGGCGCATGATACATGAAACTTGCTGGCAACGGCTGGTCTAGGGAGAGTTGCAGCAAGGGAGGGAGGGAGATTAATAGCAAAACAAATCAGCACCTAGAAACGGAGCAAATGGACAACACAGAGGGACCCGGACCACCGGGGATGCTGGATCGTGGACAAAGCCATGCACACGCGTGGCAGGAAAAGCTGCTGTGAGCGAGGGCTGGGGCCCAGCAGCAAAGACCGGGAAACGGAAGAAAACCCTCTATTATCTAAATGGGGATGCAATTTCTGGAAGAACAGACTCTCCAGCCCGGGAATGGTGCCTGAAGCCCTAGAACAGCTGAGAGGGGTGTTGATGGGGGCTGTCACCGGACAAAATGGGAGTGTGGAGATGCTGGTTTTTACCTAAAGCCAGAGAAAAACTAGAAAAAATCTTTGGTTCTGGAGCAGGCTGCCTCAGCACAGGCCTGCCGAGGCAGCAAACAGAACCTGAGGTGCTGAGAGAAGCAGCTCTAACACAGAAGAACAGCCTCAAGACCAGCAGCTATGAGATAAGGAGGGGCGCCTGCCAGCACTGGAGACACTGGCTGCGAGGCAGAAGGGAGAGGAGCGGCTGGAGGAGCTGGGGCTGTGGAGGACCTGCTCTGTGCTCAGCGCCCGGGGCAGGCTGCAGCTGGCGGGTCTAGAGGCAGGGTCATGCCACGCCCCAGGCTCGGTGGGGGCCCACCA
>NW_010417551.1:0-4208 GCF_000710305.1 Buceros rhinoceros silvestris | reverse complement strand
GCGGGGTCAGGCCACGCCACAGGCTTGCTGCGTCACCAGCAGCACCTGCAGACGGGGAGGAGGATGCGCTTGGACAGAAAAGATGCTGCTGACTGTGTCCTCTGGAAGGGGGTGAACCCTCCAGCTCCCCAGCTCCGCACATGGAGACGGGTCTGCAGCCTTTCAGCTTGTGATGATAGCACTGGTGTGGCTGCAAGGAGAGGCTCAAGGGATGTCACGGAGCTCCCCACAGAAGCGGGCACTGAGACAGGACGGTAATTTGTACAGCAGGTTGGTGAGATCACAGAAAATCGTCGTGGTGGATAGCAGCAGCTCCTACCAGCAGGTGAGGGGTGAGCTCTGGGCCATGTTTAGGGTGGGATTTTGCTGAAAAGCAGCCAAGCAGTATTACCAGGGGACGGAAGGGCTGACATCATGGACAGATGCCTGGGCATGCTGGGTTGAGGATGAAGACATGCCTGGAGAGGTGCCAGGGCTGGATATTGATGCTCAGCTCATGACAAGTGCTGAGCCCCATCCTGAAAGGAATCTGCAGCCTCCTGAAACTCCAACCTGTCTGTGAAAGGACTGGAAGAAACCTGATCACACCAGTAACGGATCACAGATACGTGATCGCTGTGATGGCAACCACAGAGCCTGGGAACGGGACCTTCTAGAGGCCACTGAAGTCAGAATCTAATGGAGAAGGTGAAGATACGCTTGGGAAAGCCTGATGTTCTCCACATGTTTGCTCAGACATTGGGCCACCACATTCACCACAGAGTGGACCCAGCTTGGCATCCTGAGGGAGCCGGGACACAGGAGATCCTTCCCCACACACCACACAGAAGGGAGCAGGAGTGGCACATGCCAAGGACACGGTCACTCTCGGGAACCACTGCAATAAAAATTGATAAAGTCAAAAAGGAAGCTGGAGAACCAGAAATTACAGGAGGGCCAGGAAGTCAGTCTTGGTGCCAACTGCCCACTCAAGTGATAACTCAGTTTGGCTGGAGAAAGATAGCAGTGAAATACTCCAAACCCGTTCACAGTCCCTGCTTCTCGACGCCAATGTCCCATTCCCCAAAAGATGGTGATGTGGCTGGAGTAACAGGGCACCTTACAGCTCGGGTACCGCTCTGGAACGTGCTGGCAAAGGCAAGAGGATGGAGCCAAAGTGGGGACAGAGACTCCTCTGCCACGAAACAGCTGCTCCCCTGGGAGGAGGGCAGGCCTGGGGTGGGAGAGAAGCTGGAGCTCGGTAGATGGAGAGCGCTCTTCACTTGGTACGTCCCAGTGTCTCCTCTGGGGCAGCTCGGCGGGGCTGTGCATGGTGTTCCGCTCCACTCGCAATTGCTCTATGCCAGCACACGTGAATAACTTCTCTGGCCCAGCTCCCAGCAAAGCACCGAGCGCAGCCCTCTCGAGCTGCGGCGGCAGCGACCCCAGAGCCCAGCCCGCTTGGCTGCTGCCCTGGAGCCCAACAGCAGGAGCGATGGGGTCTGTTCGCCCGCGGACAGGCTGCAAGTCAACAGCACTTCAGAAACTTGAAGTATCTGTGCAGGGGAAGCGTGTTTCCATGTGTTTGACTGCTCTGCCTCCCCTCAAGACAGCCCACCCCCTTCCCTCAAATCAGACCCTCGGGAGCAGCTTTGGGGTTAAAAAGATGGAAGGGAGAAAAGCTCACAGGAAGATAAAAGAATTCTCCATCACTTGGTATTTTCTGTGCAAGGTTTTGCCTGAGATGGGGCGTTCGTGTCAAGTTATAAACCCCTGCGACCAGCAAAGCTTCCAGTGGAAACCAGCACCCTTGCAAGCCGACGTGCCCCTGCACGGTGTGACACCAATCGAACTCTTCCTCCCCAGAAATCTGCCTCTTTCCAAGCTCCAACAGTGCCCTCCAGTGCTCAACGGAGGGGGCGCACGGCAGCGATGGAGCTGCCACCACCCAGGCTGCGGCGCAGGGGAGGGACCAGGGCTTAGGAGGGGAAAGAGGCGGCCGCCTGGCCTTGAGCTTGGCTCAGCCACCTGGCCTTGAGCTTGGCTCGCTGCTGTCCTGGCCTGCGCTAAGCTGAAATGTCATCTTCTCGCCTCTGCCATGCTCAGCCATCACCCAGAGATGCTCCGAGAGTGTGGAAAGCAGATCCGTGGTCTGCGTTGCCTGTAAAAGACGCTCGTCAGAAGCTCGAGAAAACAGCCTGGTTTGGGTTTGAGCGCTGGGGTGATCCTGCCCCGCCAGACCTCCCAGATCCTCCTCGCCAGAAGTCGTGACCTCCTCTGGAGAGCAGAGGGCTGAGTCTGGGTGTCCTGGCTCCAGAGGGGATGCTGCGTTTCACCCCGTCCCACTCCCTGCCGTGAGCGTTCCAAGCTGTGCGCCTCGCTGTGCCAAAACGCGGGGCTCCTCCTCCCTGCTCGGGCTGCGTTGCGGCAGAGCGGCTCTTCTGGGGAACAAGAGATGAGGCCCGCTTGGACCCATGGGACCCCTGCCAGCCCCCAGTGGGACAGTGGGAGCTGGAGACACCAGACACACTCACCTGGGCTCCTCAGTGGGACACACAGGTGACCCCTGGCAGGACAGTGAACTCAAGGCCAGCTCACGCCGCTCAGATCTTCCCCTGCAGGTTCCCTGGGAGTCACCTTGTGGAGCTTCCTCCTGTGGTCCTGCACTTTGGGGAGGGAAAACAGACGTTACTGCCCCACACACCAGTACGCACTGCAGGAGAATTAAGGTGTTTCCACGGGATAACAGGGTGCTCCTGTGGTGGGAACTGACACAGCTATGTTGGGACACTGCTCTTGTCCCCTGATTCCTCACCTTTTTCCTGACTGGGGGAGGCTGCTCCCAGCCTGGATGATAGCATTGGTTTGATTCGTACTGTGTGGCCCCAAAATCATCAAGTGACACAGCAGAGGGGACAGAAACAGGCAGGGGGGAAGGGAACTTCTGAAGCTGTTTTGGTCCCTGTAGCCAGAGCATCGTGGGACTGTCCCTCTGGCCACACCTTCAGCCCGTGGAGGAAAGCCTGCCTGGCTCCTCCAGAGGCATATCTGGTTTTGTCTTCCATTGCTTCTCCCCTTGCTGCTGTCCTGTCTTCTCCACTCACACTGCCCATCACCTCCACGGTAGGAGACTCTCAGTCCCCCCTGACCCACAGACACTGCCAAGTACACAGCAATTCTGGCTGCAGAGCTGGTCTCAGCAAACAGCCACCCCTTTACCACCTCCTGCTGCGCTGCCCTGCCCTGGGCAGTGACGGGCACTCAGAGTTTTCCTCTCCTGAACCGTGGTGACCAGCTGCTCTCACGGGCCCCTTCCAGGTGGTCACTGAAGTTCCACAACCTGAAGCCATAGGAGATGCTACACAGGCAGGGTCACAAACATGGAGCCCAAACCTCACGGCCCATGAGACCCCTTTTAGTGCCGGAGCCGCAAGGTTCTTCCCCAGGGTTCAGTTCTCAAGGTACCAGAGACTCTGGGGCTCTGTGCAGAAGCCCCCCTGGCCCCATCCCAGGTCAGGTTGGCCCTTGAGGCTCTGAGCCCTCTGCTCTGGGTGCAGATGTCCCTGCTCTGGGTGCAGATGTCCCGGCTCCCTGCAGGGCTGAGACTGGGGGAGCTCTGAAGGTCCCTCCAACCCAAACCACCCTGTGACTCGATGATTCGGTGCCTGTGCTGGCCTGGACTCCGCAGGAATGGTTTTGTTGCTCCGGATGTGACACCTATCACACAGCACAGCCCCTGCGCTGGTTTATCCGGCCTCAGACAGCAGGAGCTGGCCCTGCTAGCAAGCGCGGGTCTGAGCTGTGATGAGGACGGGCTCAGAGCGCTGCCCTTCACCTCACGATGCTTCTCGGACAGTGCAGCTCATCCCCGCAGCAGACAGGGAGCGGGTTGTCACCTGACACAGCTTGGTCATCATCTCCAGGTCAGCTGCTGTCAGCAGCCACAGGGCAACAGACACCAGTGACTTCTCAGGGCTTCAGCATCAACCAGCCTTGATCACCACCAGCTAGGGGTAAAAATACCCCGATCTGGGTCCAGTGCTTCTTCTCAGGGCTCTCTTCACACATCAGAAGGAGCCCTCAGGAGAAAAGTGGTGGAGTGGGAATCAGCAGCTGTAACAGAGACAGCTAGTTGCAGGAGACTGGCAAAGGAATCCCAGAAACATCTGGCTGGAACAGACCTCTGAGATCATCAAATCCCCCCCGTCCCCCAGCACCACCAGGTCCCC
>NW_010417550.1:0-254 GCF_000710305.1 Buceros rhinoceros silvestris | reverse complement strand
TCTGGCAGGTTTTAGGGCTCCAGGTGAATTTTAGGGCTCCAGGCAGGTTTTAGGGCTCCGGCAGCTTTCCAGGCTCCGGTGCTGCCCCTGGAGCCAGGTCCCAGCTGGGTGCTGGGGGTCCAGGGACCCTCCGCTCCCCGTCCTGCCCCAGCAGCAGGTCGTTTGCTGGCAAAGGGGTGTCGGGAAGCAGCTCCGCAGTAAAACCCCGGGGTGCCGGCGAGGGGAACCGTTACGGACAGGGGTTGGGTGGTTCC
>NW_010417549.1:0-1123 GCF_000710305.1 Buceros rhinoceros silvestris | reverse complement strand
CCACCACCACCACCACCACCACCACCACCACGCCCCCACTGAGCCCCACCAGCAGCCTCATCCAGGCAGCGCATCTGAGCACCGGCACTTTGTGCTTCGTGCTGCAGCGTCAGCACTGCACTCCCACAGCCCTCAGCAGAACCCAAGACCTGACACAACTGCGAACCGGGAGCTGAGCTCCTCTGCCTCTCCAGCCAGCACTTCGTGAGCCGGGGCAGGTCACAGCACGAACGCGCAGCCAAGCTGGGAGCCACGGGCCTCCGCACCGCTCGCGGCCGAGTGGCTCAGGTTATCTGAAGTGACACGGAGAACCGGGGGCTGTCATGAGCTCGCACACTGGGGAAACTGTCTGTTGTGGCAGCCAGGTGGGGACAGCTCATGTGGAGACATTTCCCAGGGAGGCTGACACCCGAGCTCTGATTTGATGGACGAGGGCGATGCGTGCAGCCGCCCGACGTGCGAGAAACTCCCCGCTCAGGAGGGGAAATGCCACCAAACAGTGCCTGGAACAGGGACCGACTGCAAACGCAGAAGCATGGTTGAACACCACCAACAAAAAGCAGCTCAGCTGCTGCTCCGCGGAACAGCCATCGCCCGCACTTGCGTCCCTCAGCAACCCTCCCAAAGGGTCGCTGCAACGCCCTTACTGCTCGGTGGGGAGAGGGTAACCTGGGACCGACACCGCAGATGCGCCCTGCAGAACCGTGAGGCGTTGCTGCACAAAGCTCCATGGGCACAGGAGTATCTCCCGCTTCAGAATTAACCAGAAGGAAACAAGAACAACATGTAATTAATTACCAGTGGCCGAACAAGTCCAGAAAAACAAACAAGACTTAACAGTGAATTAGGAGAATGCTAAAACCAGACGGAGCAGAACGTCCTGGATCGTCACGCAGCTATTTTTCTGTGTAGAAATCATTCTAGTTCAGCTTGCAATGATTAAAACATTTTATAGCAAATCCTTCAGAAAACACCCTTTGCAAGAACGTCCCCCACCCCGATGCCGTCAACCAGGGCCTGAGTTCAGCACAGGGCAAGCGCTGCACTCACACATCGCGGCGTGTCCCGCGGGGGAGAGCGTGGTCACAGCCGCCGCGCGGGCAGGGGGCTGCAAGGACGCTGC
>NW_010417548.1:0-6426 GCF_000710305.1 Buceros rhinoceros silvestris | reverse complement strand
GAGCTCAAGGAAGGGAGCCTTCCACCAAGAGAAGACCCTTCTGTTGCATTTATGTCTCTTCTGCTCTGATGCTGTCTGATGGAGAGACGGAGCCAGCAGCAAACACTGCTAGGTGAGACAATCAAGGGAATAGCTACAGGTTTGGGGCTTCCCCCCCCCCCAATCTTCTAGTGCTTTAAAAAAAGAATTATGAATCACTGTATTAAACTGGTCAAATCGGATGTTAGAGTTGACTGCAGGGCCGAAACTGCTTTGTCACAGGTGTACGTTGCAGCCAGTACTAGACCATTCACAGCCAAAGTTTCTCCACCAGACTCAGCAACGGAGCAAGGGCTCCATTTTCTCCAAAGGTTGCCACCAACTGTCACCTCAGACCTTCCAAAAAGCTATCCTTCTGAGGAACCTGGTAGGGTACTCCACGTACAGCGCTGCCCAGCTACCCTCCAGTTCACTTGCCGCTCATGGCTCAGCCCCTCAGTACAAAACTCACATTCTTGAACATGTAAAATTTGAATGATGTAATAAAGGAGAGATCAAAAGGCAATGAATTAAAAATACTCTGAAATTTAACGTGGAGAACAATGAAATCGGGCCTACCACAGCAAACAAGAAAGGTGATTTTTACCAGTGTTTAGCCCTGCCCAGAACATTGGAACACGGATGAATTAGCAGAGCAGTTCTGAAAACCCCACTTTTGAGTGACTGGAAAAGTTAGTAAAAAGTTATGTATTACCACAAGGGAAAGCAGAGCAGCTAGCAGGTAGAAGGCAGAGCTTATTTCAGAAACTTCTGGCTGCCAGTACCATCATTGTGCTGTATGACCTGAGACAGAATTTCATACACTGCTGCGCAGTTTCTACTGAAATAGATAATAATAAATCTAAATAGATAATAGATAATAATAAATCTAAATTACTTAATTAGATAGGTAAATATGTGTATTTTTGTAGTCTAACAGCCTGTAAACTTAAAGTTTTCTTCCTACAGATACTTCAAAATCATGCTAAATCTTACCTATATTTGAATCTTTTGCTATTGAACACGGAGCAAAGCAATTTCCATTTTCTTTCAGATAAACAGCTCTAAATGGCTCTAATTTTTTGGTTCCATCAAGAGGAGATAAAAAGTCACTCTGCAGTGGCAGAGAATAGACAGCGAAACTGCAGTGAAACTGCACACAGCTGTTTGCCATAGTACCTTGCTCAGTATATTCAGTACATTATTCAGACAGACATACTATAGAATAACCCATATTGAATGCGAGGAAAATAGCCATACTGAAATCAGAGAAAGGTGCAGTAAAGAGACAGGCCTTGCAGCACTCCCGGGAATTTAACACTTCCTGATTCTTCAGAGAAGGTGGAAATCATCTCCATTTGTGAAACACCAGCAAGTAGATTACAATGAAGCATTCTAACCAATAAAGTTTAAATGGAAAATTATGACAAAAATAATTGTCTTTGACAAAAGCTACAGGGAAACTAATTTTTCATGACTACTTCTATCTGGACAGCAAGTACAAGCACAGAATATAGTAAGAGCTTCAGGCTGCACATTTAAAGAACAGAAACTGGGCATAATTACAGCTCTGATTTAAATGATGTTGTGATTAAAACAAATCAGGAAATGAGATGGTTGGGGACAAAATCACATAGGAACATAGCGTTTTTCAGTTAAATTAAAAAACCTAAGTGTCTAGCAATGCTCAACACAGCAAATTGAACATTCTTGTCTTACTTTTTGGTCTTTTAACATTTAAATAATTTTAAATTAGGCACCATTTTAAAATAAAGTCATTTGCAACTGTCAGTACAATATTTCTAACACATCAAGCGATGGAGCAGCTTTCCCTGAGTCTTCCCTCATTCCTCCCACTTGTCTTCCTCACAACAGTATTAACAAGCCCAATGCATTCATATGATAAACCCTATATTATACCAAATATAACTATGCCAAATACAGTACCCCAGAGATATGGACTAGCCATTTCTCTTTCACAATGAGATATGTTTGTTCTGGCTACAGCTGGGGGAGACATGCTCACCAGGCTATGTTCCTGGTGTTCCCATTTGTTCCCCTAACACAAACTTTTCTGACTTCTCAATAACCAGTGAGGAAATGAACAAGCATTGCAAGAGCCCCTGCCTCCCCATCCCTGGATGGTGGCTTCTCACATGCCTTGAAACTAGACTGCTCTTGGGACTCCCACAAGCAACCTAGCAGGGAGAGCAGCACTGCACCACGCAATCCTGTCCTCCAGTTTCCAGCGACAAAGCAAGCGGCATGGACACAACCATGCTCAGCTGCCTTTGAATAGGTGGGTTAGCAGCTGTAACATTCTCCTGTAGAAGGAGGAATTTGCTCATGATCTCTGTTCCTCTTTCACAAGCTGATAGAGCTCATCTTAAAAGCAGTCAGCTTTCTCACTCCCACTTTTACAGTTATGACTGCTGGAAAACTTTACCGCTCTGATGTCAGGGACCCCTAAATTTATTTAGTCAGTGTGTAACAGTTGCTCTTAGAGAACACTGGCCTTTAGCCTAAACTGTTCTTTTCTCTCCCTGGTATTTATTCCCCTGTGATATTTATAGACAGTAATTCACATAGCCTCTCTGGCTTCACTGTGCTAGGATAAACAAAACAATCTCTCTTGATGTCTTCAGCAATTCATTCCCTGATTATCCTAGTTAGCAGTTCCTCTCCACATCTGTGCCAATTTTAATCTACTCCCCAGAATATAGATGATCAGAATTGCACAAGATATCCAAAGAGCTATCCTACCTGCACCTTGGCCAGCAATACCAAAACCTTTCTGAGCATGCTGGAAATACATCAGCACTTATCAGGAGGATACTGTTTTTATTCCCAGATGCCTTCCACTGAGGGCTCAGCTTTAGCTAGCCATGGGTCGCACTCCAGCATTTCCCTTGTCTGGCTTCCCCAGCTGATGATAACCCGCCTTACCAGATCACGCTCTTATTGTTATGACCTTGCATTTTCTACCACTGAATTCCAGCTCATTCCTAAACACTGGAAGTATCCAGTTCTTCCTGCAAGTTACCTCTCAGCTGTCCCTGTTATGATAGCCTCTTACTTTAAAAGCAGAGTAGTAGACTACTCTGTTAGTGTTTTCCTACAGCTGAATCCAAGGTCCTTCATGGAAATATTAAAGATGACCAGGCTCTTTGAGGAATGCTGCCATTACGTTCTCTTCAGTCTGGTACATCCAACAGCCCCAACCAACTGCATTTCTGATTCCCAAATTCCATTTTGGTTGATAATATCCTACTTAACACTTTACTACTGCAGTACTGAAATCCCAACATTTTCTTGTAAAATTTCCATAGAATTAAAAACCCAAGACCATTCAACACCATCCACTTTGGCAAAACCTCATCAACATTTGTCCTGCTTTAAGTAGTGAAGTTCTGCAGTCTTGCCTTCTCCTGAAAAGCTTGTGGGGACTTTGATCATTCTCCTGCCATTTTTAGATACGGACATTATGTTTGGTGCTCTCCACTCTAAAGTACTGTTTTCACAGTTCTGCTTTAATGTCTGCAATACTCATGCTAGTCCTTCAGCAATTCTGCTATGGAGATTAGAGAGATCACTCTCCTCTTTCCTTGAATGTATTCACTTCTTACATCTTTATGAAAACAACTTCCCCAGTGATATTGGGAGTCACAAGGAAGGCTCCAAGAGGAATCCTGACAATTCCAACACCGGGTAAAAACTAATTTCCAAGCTCCACACCAAACACAGCAGAACTTAACATGAAGATAAGCATGACTAATACAGTTATTTTAACAAGCTTGCAAGGTAACAGTGGTAGAGTTTACCTACTGAGCTGTGCAAAGGAATAAAATCTGCTCATTTCACTCTGGTAGATATTTCTGCTGACCTTTGAGCCACCCTTTTTAACATTCATTACTGGCAGATTTTATAATCAAATGATAATACTAATCTTTTCTTTTAACTCAAACTTATATCCAACAGTCTTGAAATGTCTAGATGATGCAATCAATGGCAACATAACATGTGACAGCAAAATTCAGACCAGTCATAAAACTGAGTCAGACTCTTCCACGTTGCATAGTCTCACATCACTAAATCTAGACACATCTATCATGATGCTGTCTGCTTTGACTTCAAATAAGTTTAAATTTCACTTTTGGACAAAATAATGAGGTTGAACTTTCTTAGAGAAAAATTAAAAACAAGTTCTGACTTATCTTGCTGGACAAAAGTAGAAGTCCTGGAGATGTGCCACAGTATTACTTAGATGATAGGGTTACCCTGAAGAAATCTGTCCTTCTACAGTGTTTACTACAACGTACACTAGTTGAATTATTATTGTTAATAATAATTCTGCTTTCCTTGGGCAGAGGTATTCACCCTACAGCTAATGTACAAAACTGTAATTTCCAGTAGTCATGAGCAAAATTAAAATGGACACGAGGAGTGAGAGAAAAAGCATGATAGTGTCTGCAGACTTCTGCTTGATCAACAGTGATACTGAGTGGCAAGTAAAGGCTGGGTACTTCAGTGCTAGACACCCATTGTGGTATTAAACAGACCTGGCCTGAAGCCAAGAACTGCTGTTCTGTGAGAAATTCTGGCATTTCAAAATGTGATTTTGTTTTGAATTAAAAAGCAAATACAAAATGTTGGCCTTTCCCATCATGCTAGGTTCAAGACCTATTTCTGAATACAAAAATGAAAAGCTGTGACTATAGAAACAGCATTAAATACTGTAATTATCACAGTAAAATAAATCTGAAGACAAGACAGAATTAATAGAAGTACAAAGTTGAAAAGTTTTGACATAAGCTATTTTTCTAAAATAGACTTATCCCTGGAGAAAACCACAGAAAGCTGTTTTCCTGAAAAAAAAGAGTCGACTTTAAGATACCTGCAGTTTTCAATAAAAAGCTGCAACAATGGCGAAAAGAACAAACGGCTTTTATAATCGCTAGGTTGAAACAATTTACACAAACATCCAATTGCTGCCATATTCTACAAAACTAACAACTGTAGACCAAACTCGTAAAAAAGGAAATAAAATATTAACCAATATACCAATGATGTGATGTCAAATTAGTTTTAAAAACGAAAATGTTTTGATGATTTGGAGAGCTCTTATGGGTTCTGATCAGCACTTAAAATTGGCAGACATTGTGAGAAGTCTCACACTTCCAGTAATACTGGTAACTTCTGAATTGACCTCGTATTTTATATAAT
Source organism: Buceros rhinoceros silvestris (assembly GCF_000710305.1). NCBI lineage: Eukaryota > Metazoa > Chordata > Aves > Bucerotiformes > Bucerotidae > Buceros > Buceros rhinoceros. Next base: position 1,185 of record NW_010417548.1, on the reverse strand, counting down.
GAGACCTGCACACTGATGTACTACAGTTCCTATATAACAAATGAAACAAACCACATCACAGACCATCAGGGAAATGGTAGACTAAAAAAATGCATTATACAGCTTGTAAAAATATAGCAAGGGATAGCAGAAGATACATCAATAAACTAAAATCCTCCTGGAGTGAAGCCAGGACAGATATTTGGTTGAGACACGCCATAACAAAGCAGTGACAGATTTGCCTGGGTTAGAAGAGACCTTTAAAGGTGATGTAGTCCAACTGGCCCTACAGTGAGCTAGCACATCTTCAACTAGATCAGGTTGCTCAGAGGCCTGTTCAACCTGACTTGGAATGTTTCCTGGGATGGGGCATCTATCACCTCTCTGAGCAACCTGTGCCAGTGTCTCACCACCCTCATTGTAAAAAACTTCTTCCTTGTATCTAGGCTACATCTCCCCTCTTCTAGTTTAAAACTATTACCCTTTGTTCTATCACAACAGAAGTCCACTAGGTTGGCCAGGTAGGACTTGCCCAATCTCCAAACACCTCCCTCTTCTCCATCAGCCTTACCAGAGCTTCCAGGAGGATCTGTTCCACGATCTTCCCAGGCACAGAGGGAAGGCTGACAGGTCGGTAGTTCCCAGGGTCCTCCTTTCTACCTTTTCTAAAAATGGGTGCAGTGTTTCCCTTTTTACAGTCACCAGGGACTTCACCTGACTGCCAGGACTTTCCAGATATCATGGAGAGTGGCTGGTCAACTCCATCAGCCAGTGCCCTCAGGACTCTGGGCTGCATCTCACAGGTCTCACAGACTTAGGTACGTTCAGGTTCCTCAGGATGTCTCAAACCTGCTCTTCTCTTACAGTGGGAGGGACTTTGCTCCCCCACTCCCTGCCCTGTGGTCCATCCACTTGAGAGGTGTGGGAGGAGAAGTTGCCAAGAGAGGTCTTTCCCTCCTTCTCCAGTGTGACGCTGAGCCGTGCTGGCTCACTGCGCTCCAGCACGTCACCCACGCACTGGGCATGAGAGTCCCTGCAGTGGCTCACGCTCCTCTTGTGGGATACAGAAGACCAAGTTGCACATTCTCTACAGAGCCACTGCAGTCCCCTTCCTCCTATGTGGGCGCCAGTTCTGTGGCATCTGTGTCCCTTAAAGAGAGAAAATTCCAGAGGTCGCGACTGATTTTGTCCCAAGTCTGTACGCTA
>NW_010417547.1:54884-59148 GCF_000710305.1 Buceros rhinoceros silvestris | reverse complement strand
ATATATTATTGAATTTTTATATTTATATATGTGCATCTACGTGCATGCATTGTTATTGACTTGTACAAAATATTTGTCTGTACAATAGGTGTACAAATGTTTGTGTTAACATATTCAAATTAAGATCAGTTAAAAGTGCAGAAAATAGGTCTTTTATGCAAGTGAGAAAGATAAAACATGAGGAACAAAATATAAATCAGCATTTTTTCTTTGATTCTGTTCAGTATTTTTGATATAAAGAGAATATCAGCTGCAGACAGAATCCACACCATACGAATTAATATGTTTCCTGGAAAAGCATATTAAGCAGTTTAGTGGGGGTTTTCTCATTCTTTTTGGGTTTGTTTTCTTCCAGAAAAATCCCAATTAAAAACAGAGTAACACACCTTACTAGTGCTTCCCAGTGAAAGTGTTAGAAAAAAGTGACTGATGGTTTCCTGATTTTATGCCTCCTTTTCTTTGTCTAGAAATAAAACTAACAAGGAGAGTTTCTGCAATACCCAAGGCTGCTTTCCTTGAGATGATCTTTGGTTTGAATGGAAGCCCACACATACTGACTGCATATTGACAGTATTTGTATCCAGAGAAGCAAGGTATGGAGAGTAAGACAATATAGCATGTGGTTTGTAAGTTGTGTGCGGGGGTGGGGGCGGGTGTTGTTTGGTTGGTTTTTTAAGTTTGGTTTGCCTTCATTTGCTCTCTTTTCTATGCTCTGCTTTTCTAGATCCAGGCATGAAAGCTGGGAATAGGTTCTAAAAGACTCCTCATTACTTCTGGTGTTACATTCATGCCTTTGGGAAACAAAGTTTGAGCTCTGTCAACTGCACAATAATGAAGCTGCAAAAACTTCTGGAGTCTCCAAATTTAGCAATATTGTTGACTGACTTGCTAAGTTCCAGCGTTTGTGTGGGCCTAGACAAGGAAGATATTTCCATTCCTCTATTTTGCCTCTTTGCTGACAATTCATCCTGATTCTTGAACTCCCTCTGCAATAACAAAATATTAAATTAGCTTCAGCACAATGCTGGAAGAAAAACATTGGAAAATGTGGTTTATTTTACCAAACAGTTGAGTCAATAGCTATGGTTTGTGTTCTTCCCTTACCAAAGCTTTTTGATTTTCATCAGAAAGAGCTGTCTCTCAAATCCTGGGTAAAAGCAGTTTGCAGTTCCCCACTGCTCTTTGCCTCTTAGGTAGAGACCTTAATTTCAGCCGAAGCTGATCTCTGTACACCTACAAAAAATGGATGGAGATCATCCACATTTCACTGGTTTTCAGTCATCACAATCTGACCTGCATTCAAAAAAATGATTGAACGTAGGGTACAGGGTTCGGTATCCTAATCTGGTATTCCCACATACCTAGCTTTAATGTGTCAGTCTCTAGATTACATGCCTGTAAGGCCAAATATTTGACACTGCAAAACAATGCCACAGTTGGCTCAGTTTGACTTTCATCTGGCCTCTGGGAAAACATTCTTTATGCCACTCTTTAACAGTATGATTATTCTGTTTGTTTTCTTCCCATTAGGTCTACCACTGTACTTGCTGCTGCTCCTGTTTCAGGCACCATATATTTTGCATTTCTGAAAATTTGGGAGGTTTTTTTACCACCTCTCTCCTTTGATCTCGTGAAAATGTCATTTCTCACTACAAAAACTTGGAAACTATTTTATATGATCATTAACTTCATGATAGTATTTTATATATGAAAAAACACAACTCTTTGAGACTTCATTTGCAATGGAAAGCATTTGTGATTCAAGGCAACCGTGACATGGAAAATGAGCACCATAGCCTTAAAACATCCTGCAGTGCCTTGTGTGACTCAAGACGAATTTCCATGTCTGGATGAAGCAATCCTTCACAATCCCTCATCCACTTACCAGCTTTCATGCTCTGAGCAATGTCCATCCTCTGCTCTGGATGAGTCTGGTTGTCTACATAAAAATGAGCATGTAGTCACTTCTTTTGGAGACCTATCCTCTCACATGGGTACCAGCAAACCAAAGGCCAGTGCGTTACACAACCTGACTGGCATTTCCTGTCTTTTCAGTGCTTGGCTTTGCAATCTCAGTGTTCTTATAATAGTAGTCTAATTTAATTTCCTCTCTTTTAAAAAAAACGCAAAGCTGAAAATGTCCAAGTCATTGTCCTGACCATCTCAGGAGGGGTAAAAACTCCAGGTTTCTGGTAATGAGTGACTTGAAATAACTGGTGGCAATAGTGTGCTGCTTGAGCCACCTCCTGAAAGGACTGCCATGCTGGTTTTATCAGTGGTATTGCAGGTATTTGCTGATAGCAGACTGTTGAGGCTCAAGTCACAGGTCCTGTGCTGGTGAAAGTGTCTTACAGACTAGCTCTCCCCTTTCATCCTTCCCCCCCATTTATCTGTGGCACCTTTGCTGCCATCTCCTGCCACTTGTCTTCTTCCTCTTCTGCTTCTGTCTCTCATTAGTCAGAAGTGATACAGCTGGCAGCTGGAGTCATGGGGAGGACTTCTTTAGCCAGTATGCTCTCACATGACAGAGTTTTAAAGTTGCAGGGTTGACAGTTTGAGCAGTTTGCGTTCCTAAGCCTCTCAGGCCCCATCTGAACTAACCCCTCCTGGGACCACATGGGCAAAACAATGCTTGCTCCCTTTCCCCCCACTCTAACATCATTCTTGGAGCCAGGAGAATTACTTTCGCTGAAAGTTTCTCCTAGAAAATCAGCCAGAGCCAGACGCTCGGCATGATTTTCTTCAGTGCTTAAAGATGGTTAAAAAATAAAACTTCTAAGCAGCTGCAAATGCGATCTGCCATCTCTAAGAAAAAGTTGAAGAGAGTGAGGGCACATCTCTCCTGACCTGTCCAAGCCTCTGGGTACTGAGGGATTGATTGACTTCCAGACAATTGCAAAGTAAGTCCTCCATATAAAGCATGCACTCATGGGTGTGGATTTATAGGTCTTGCAGGCAAAACGTGCTATTTTTAATTTTTCTTCATGAAGCAATGATTTCATTCCTTTCAGTTTGTCAAGCAGCAATATGGACTTGAATCTTCGAATCCTACCTCTTTTATTTTTTTCTTAGCCAGTGGGTCAAACTCTGTCCTTTAATGCACCCACCAAGTCACCCTGTAAGCTTTCCTTCAGAGGATGAAATAATATGATTTAGTCCCAGAAAGCAGACCTCAAAGTCAAAGGCTTTTATAAGCATGCTTCTTAGACCAAAGGCTTTAGCAGGTGGATTCTAAGGATTTTATTATGAGGAGCTTGACATGGAGTGGAAACTCTGAGCCAAGAGGACATGCCCTTTCTCTCGGGCAGGCTGTCATCAGATGTGGCGGATGCTGAGCTACAGGTCCTCTACCTTTGTTCCAGCTGATATTGATAGCTGTTCACCTGCTATCAAGAAGGCTATGAAGCAAAAAACATCCAGCAAATATGTTTCACAGTAAATATTTTTTCTAGAATTAAACTGTGGGTGAGGTATGTAATATAAGAAAAGTGCATTCAGTACAAAACAAATTTAGATACCTATAGAGTATTTCAGTGTTTATATATGTTAATGTGGGAAAAGACTACTTTATAATCAAACCCATAAATTGTTTGGCATTCTTGCACTCTAGACTGTTACCTTAATGAAGAAAGAATAAATTTAAAAAATTGCAGTGGGCTACTGCCTCTTTATAAACTCTACAAATTTCAAGGTATACGCGTGCTACTTTATGAGGGCTGATTTTACATTAAATGCTTTTAAGCAGCTATTTATTACTGCGTATACCTGTGTTAATAAAAACGACCGTCTTTAAAAAGTGAAAAATAAATCCTAACATTAACCAGTACCATCATGGGAATTTTCTGAGTTTTAAGAGTAGTTAATATTGAGAGATTTCACTTTCTTCTCTCCCAGATCTTTTCTGTTGTTTACAACAGCGTTGAATTTCTACAGGCCAGCACCAAATAACACATCCCACACTCTTGTAACAGCTTAGTAGAGGTTAAAACATTACCAAAAATTCCATCTGACCTTGTAAAGTGGCATATTCTGTTGATGGTTTTGCAAGTTTTCATGGTGTTTCTTATGAGAAGTGACTGTTCTGTACTGTACACAGTAGTGTCTGGCAGCATGAGCTGGCCCTTCAGCTATTGCAAAGAGATGTAGCTTCACGAGCTCTCTGGAGCAAGGCTGATTCCTCTTAAGAGTGCATCTTGAATAAATGCATCTCGTGTCAGGTCACTGCAAATCTGAAAAGCAGCCAACTTTGTTTCTCCTTCACCGT
>NW_010417547.1:20006-54796 GCF_000710305.1 Buceros rhinoceros silvestris | reverse complement strand
TGTAGGGAGGGAACAGAGCTCCAGATGAGGCAGAGGGAAGAAAGTGTTTGCTGACTTCTAAGGAACAGCATTGTTTGCATTAAGTCATTCTCATAAGTAGGCAGTCAGTTCAGGACAGTGTCTTTGTACTGCAGTTTCATTCTTAGTCTGGACAAATCACAGTTCTGATCTCAGCCATTGCCAGGCGATGCCTGTCCTGTAGATGTGTTTAAGTGTGCAGAACTGCATCTCTCACAGTCTTTCTTTCCCAGAGAATGCAATGGTGTTTACTGATGACCAAGGACAAGGTTTTTCTGCAGCTGACAGTGATTACTGGTGGCAGCTGTTTGAGCTCAGGGTCCCTCTGGATACTCCCCAGCACCCCCAGGAGCAGCAGCACTGCACGGTGCCTCTTCCACTCTCTACTACCCTTCCTGCACATAAAGGACATGGGGGTCACACTGCAAGAGGACACAGAGCAAGACCAAAATAGTAGCAATGCTGTGGTGTAGCTTGTGCCTGGAGCCATGTGGTTGTCTGGATTTCCTCTGCCTGTGAGAGAATAGAAGGGTTCAATGTGCCTCATGAAGGAATAAAGATGTAGGCAAAGCCATTGCTAAAGTAACTGCTGAGAAAGGTGATGTTGCGTTGTCAGCTGCCTACACAGTATGAAGGGCCAGACACAGATCTCTGGCTACCACCCCACATTTGTTGTCAAGAGTTCTAAAAGGAGACTAACCCCATTGTTCACTTTTTTTTCTTTTTTATCCTGGTCAGATTTCCAGTCACTTCTGTTCCACAGTGCCCTCCCTCATAGACTTGATTTTTTCAAAATTACAACTTCAGAGCACTACAGAATCCCTTAAAAATAAAAAGAATTACAGAGCCATGTGAAAACTGGGTGCAATCCTCATTCATTTGCCTCCCTGTGTAATCAGTGTGTTACCAGGTTTCAGAAGATGCTAGGAGATACATTAACTGCTGTTGTCCAAGAGGACTGGGAGAGTATATTCCATGCTATTTCATCACAGTGTTGTTCTGTGACAGACATTTCACATCTCAGCATTTTCTTAGGCACAACACAGATGTTCAGTGGTGAATTCTTCCTGAGGAACATTTCCTAGTAGAAGCCTGAGCATGAGTGAAAAACATACAGACAGGGAATTGCCAACAAGGCAAGAGGAACGGGACACTATCAACATTCAAAATTCCCCAAAATAATGGAAAAACAATTAATTTAATGGTAGGCATTATATAGATAGAGACAGAAATTGTATTTTAAGGCATGGGAAGCATCACAGCTGTGGTACTGGCCTTGCAGGGCAGTCCTGGCCTCCCATGCTTCAGTACTGTCTGCCCTGACTTGAGTTGTCAGCTCGTGGATCGTGGAGTACTAGGAGGATTTCTGACTTCAATCCCCAAAAGGCCAAAAAGAAAGAAAAGCAGGGGAGAAAGTTCTGGTGCTCTTGTATCAGTTCACTCATCCTCTGTCACAAGTGTAAAAAAACTACTGCATTTACAAGTGGGACAGCAGTGCAACCACTTTCACAACATCCACAGTGTCCCTCCTTCCTCTCTCGCACCTGACGGTGTGCCTAGGTGAGGCAAGCCTGCTTGCTCCCTCCAGAGACACATGTGGTTTATTGCTGTTCAACAGCATCAGAGCTGGCGTTGCAGATGCTTTAATTGGTTTAAAACCATTTCACCAACCCACCCTGTTCCTTCTATACTTCCTGGCTAGGGATTGAATCGGAAGTACTGAATTGCTTTCCAAGAGATTTCCAGTAAAGACACATTGATGTCTTTCCAAAACTTCACTGCCAGTAAGAGTCAGATGAGGTTTGGGCCAGTATCAGTGTTTACAGATTATTGAGTGAACTGAACTGAATTTGTCAGCTTGAGCTGTCTTATGTTCACTGCAACACCTGTCTATACAAAGCCACTTTTATCTCTCTTGCACTCATGGTTTCTTATATCTTGTCAGTCATTATGGCACACCTCTTACGCTGGAAGGACTGACAGAAAAATTGGCTTTGATCATGTGAAATAGTAACTTTTTAAATGGGAAATTAAGGAAACAAAAGGTACTGGATGTCATTCGCTTAGATGTAAACATCTAAAATAGGTCAGAGCTAAATCTGTGCTAATCACCCTGGACTCCTTTGCTAGTCCAGAATGCAATCTACCTCATCCTAAAGCAGTCATCAGAAACAGGCCAGCTCATCAGGTCCCACCATTGGCCCTTTCCCACCACTGGCCACCAAGGCAGGGCAGGGTGGATAGCTCAGAGGGGTAGTGTAGATTTACACAGCTTGATGAGTCCTAAAAAATATAAAATTGTCAAAAGCTGTCTTCTGGCAACGAATATGATGAATCAGTACACAGAGAAGCAATTAATAGTGATTCTTTGGGGACTTATTTTCTCTCCTGCCCATTTCCTTTTTTTTTTTCTGTCCTCAGCTACATAGCTATAAATAGAGAAGAGTAGTTGAGTGCCTCAGGCAGTCCCTTTATCTTATCAGTGTCATCTCACTGAAATGTGCAATTAATTTATGTTTTAAAAATGCCAATTGATTATAATTTTCTCATTGTGACTGAACAACTGCAAAATATTTATTAATTCTTGCACTGGCATATACAGGCAGTTAGCAGTCATGCATACTCACTGCATTAGTCTTCCAGTTAGCAGCAGAGACAGAGAGAGAATTCTTCCTGAAAGGGTCAGTCTGAAACATTAGTTCATTTCAGCTCACACATCATTATTATCTCTTTGCCCCCTTCTTTTCCCATTTGCAAACCTCATTATTTCCCCATGGGAAACACAAGTTAGGAATCTGGTGCTGCAGGGCCAGGTCGTGGTCGCATGTGCCTCCTGTTCACCCAGCAGTGTAGGAGAAACCCGCGGCTGAAAGGATGATGCGCGGACAAAGCAAACTCTGCTGAGCACGGGCCAGCACTGCCTGCAGGTCCTGTGGAAATTTTTTGTTTTCTTCACCTAGGAAGAGGGGTCTGGATGCATGTCAGCCTGAGGAAGGTGGAAATTACCTTAGAGGTCCAACATGCATGGTAAAAATACTCTGACAGTAGAACAGTCTTGTCTGTTACAGCCTTCCTCATGTAGCTCACTTCGGCAGTGCAAATACAAACTGGTTGGAAATACAATTGTCATTCGTCTTTAACTGTTTCTGACACTACAAATCAAGATGTGGAAACTTTGTGAGTACTAAACCATCTAATACTTGCATCCCACCTCATTGCACTGTATCGTACTCCCATTTTCTTGGGAATGCAGGCCAAGAACAGCACAAAGTATGAAGGAGAACAATCAGCTGAATCAACTGAATTGAAATTCTTCAGTTTTAAAATCCAAGAGTAAAGAATATAATAAGTATAGTAGATAACAGCAATAATAAAGACCTAATATTTTCCAAAGGGGCAAGGATTCCATTCTTCACTTTGCATTAGCTGCTCCCAGTGAAGGTGGCATGAAGTACAATACAGGTTTACTAAAGATGGATCATGCTGAAATAACATGATATCCTTCCTTGACAAGGTAATAGGTTTGCAAAAAAAAAAAAAAAAAAAGCTTTTTAACAAAAGGATTATTGTAGAGCTCATTTATCTGTTTTTCCAAATGAAGTTGACATTATGTCATGGAGAAAACAATTAGTTAAGATAAAGAGCATGGAGACAGCAGATGAATTCTGAAACAGTGAGCTGGGCTCGAAGGGTGATGACAAAGGACTCTGCTGCAAGGAAATGTACCATGAATAGCTGCCACATGTGCCTCTCAAATCTTAGTCTCAGGACAGATACTGCTTCGTATTTTCAGTAATCATTCTGGCACACAAGATAGAATGGGCTGATGAATGACACAGAAAGAGAAGTGCTCAGGCCTGAGAAGCAGGATGTGAACGCTGTCATACAGACAGATCCTAATAAATTCAATTGTACAAATGCAAGGTTGTGTGTGCCATAACACAGACTCCGGCTATATGGCAATGGATGAAACAGGTTAGTTGATCATGCAATAGTACAAGACACTGGAAAAAAGAAAATACACTCATAGGGACATATCCGTTCCCATATTTCCAATAGAAGTGGGTAAGTACTAATGCCAGGTACAAGCCAGCTCTTGGGACCTTATGTAGGAAATTGCCAGCAATTGCAGTTATCCTAAGGTAAATCCTAATGGTCAGAGGGGACTAAAATGAGCAAGGAAATCAGGTCCTCAAAACAGAAAAAGAAACTGAAAAATCAGTAATTACTGAGCATAGCTCTGCCTGTGCTGGGAAGGCTGGGTCACTCTCTGGTACCACCTTTTAGAGTTCCTGACTGCGTTTCAGTGCCTTTTTTGTCCTGCAGCATTTAGGCACCTATTTCCCCTTCTGTTTGATTGGTGTCCGGTTGATCAGCTGCAGTACATGTCATCTGGACAGCACGGGGTGGTGGGTAGTGTGGCCTGGCAGCATGTGTAGTTACAGGAGGAAAATTATTATGTTGAGGTAAGAAGACAGAGGGAAACATAACTTCCAAAAGCTTGTACCAAGGGCCTCCTACACTGCATTCCATTAAATGTTTCATATGATTCTTTCTCTGGTGAAGTGGCAGCTTTCCAAGTTCATTCTGGAGTTTGCTGTAACTTTTGACACCGCTCAGCAGACACCTCCAGTCTTTATGCTGGAGCTCATCTTTTAGGGCCTTTTACGTTTTTTGAAATAGAGTCATCCAAATTACAAAAGCAGCAAGACCACAAGGCTGAAGTAAACAATCACACAGTTCAATGGCGAGTTTCTCCTAATGAGTTTGCAACTACTTTATAGAAAATTCAGGCAAATAGAAAAGTAATCATTGCGACTTACTGGCACTCAATTTCTGCACAGGAGTAAAAGCTGAATGTGTTTAATAAATAAACTCCAACAAAAAGTAATCTTAAATCATGACAAGAAAAATAAAGAATACGAGCAAACAGAAAGATTCCAGTGGCTCTCTAGGCATAAAAGCTGACACTATTTTACACAACTGGTAGCAAATTTTGTTTTTCATGCAAATGGAAGACAACCAAGAAGTATTTTTTAATCACTCTTTCTTTTGGCATATCTTTTTATAGCTTTCATGTTATCTGTTGTTTCATAATCCAAACAACTTTAAGGTATTTGTACAACTATAAAATGAGGAGTTCCTCTAATTTAAACAAACTGGACAGCAATCACAGCCCTGTATGTACATTTTACATTCTTCTCTCTATTTTTTATGGTGGTATCTAAAATTTTCCAGAAAAGTAGCTTCAGAGGACTATGAGCTAGTAAAAAGTTGAACACCTGTTTTCTTAGTAAACACAAAAGGGAAATTACTTAGGGACTACAGATATTCTATAAGAAAATATCTTTTGCGGTCACTAAAGGCAGGAAAATACCCAGACCCTGAGCAGTAATTGAACTCTCCCAGCTGCTCTGGTCTTCTCCAGCAGCCAGTAAGGAAAAAATCATTCCCAGAATGGCTTTAGGTGGCCAGTTGGGTCCAGACAGTGGAGTAATGCCTGTGGAAAAGCCTTTCCAAGCGAAGTGCGCAGCCTTCTAAAGGTCATTGCTCCTGGCCACAAATGGAGATCTGTAAGTATTTGTTCAGCTGGAAGACCCTGACAGGCCTTGTGAGATGGGTAGCATTTTGTCTGGCTGTCCAAACTGAGATTAAATACCGCCCATATAGCATCATTCATTCGAAGGTTTCAAAATACTTTCCAGTGGTTAGATGGATAATTCACTTCCCCTCTGCTTCAGTGTTGCACAAAAGAAAAAGCCTCAGACAAAAACAAAAAAGGGAGATCCAGAGTTTGACTCACTCAGGCCTGAGTGGTGAAGACAATCACGTTCTTAAGTATTAGTACTCTGCAGACTGTTTCCTGGTGCTAATCTCACTCCAGTCATGAGGTGCTAATGTTGGACAACGACTGCAACAGGGATTCTGTGCTATTGGTGCTAAGCACCAGTTCAAATTCTTAAGCCTTGAGATCACAGAAGGAATCATTTGTCTTTTTGACCTTTCAGTCTTAGAGCATAGAATCATAGAATCATTTAAGTTGGAAAAGACCAAGTGTAAACCTAACACTACCAAGTCCACCACTAAAACATGTTCCTAATGGTCTTTAAATAACTCCAGGCGTGGGGACTCCACCACTTCCCTGGGCAGCCTGTTCCAATGCTTAATGACCCTCTCTGTAAAGATTTTTTTTCCTCATAAACAATGTAAACCTTTCCTGCCATTCCCTTTCCTTCTATCACTTGCTATTTAGGAAAAGAGACCAACACCCACCTGGCTACCACCTCCTTTCAGCTAGCTGTAGACAGCAATAGGGTCTCCCCTGAGCCTCCTTTTCTCCCAGCTCAGCAACCCCAGTACTCAGCTGCTCCTCATAAGACTTGTATCGAGTTTAAATGACTCAAATACACTGGTTTAATTCATTAAATATTTTACCCACTCTCAAAAAATGCCCTCAGTGTGATGCACAAAAGCAATTAATAAATTATTCAACTCAGTCCCATGACTTTGTGCATTAAAACGTGAAGCCTCTGACCCCCTACAACATGAATGTTTTCGTGATTAAAGAGGCATTCTGGCATAAATAGGTCAAATGCAGAGCTCTGGAGCTTCATTCATCATCTCAATCTGAGTTGGTAGTCTTTCCCTCCTTAATTATAAAATCACAGGAATGGAGAGAAATACAGAAAAGCCTGGAATTCTATAAATAACATACAGAAATGCTTGGCTTCTTTGGGGTTTCTCAGGTGTTGTCATGTTCTGAACTGTGCAGCCAGCGTTCTTCATACATTAATAATCAAGAGGAGAGACATTAAAGAAGAGGAAATATGTGAATAATACAAGAGACAGGGGAAAAATAATGAAAGCAAATGTCCTTCACCTGACATTGGGCGTGATCATTCTGTCCCTGTGCAAATAAATTCCTGGCTTCAGGTTTGGTAATAAGGCAGTAAGTTGCTAATAAGTGCTACTGAAGACAGATAAAGGCAGCTGTACTTTCAGATAGCTGGAGTCCTCTTCTAAACAGCACTGCAGAATTAAGATAATAGGCAAAAATTTAAAAAGGCCTCTTAGCTTCACTGTGTTCCGCAGGGTCTCTGGCATTCCTTGGCATTGGGAAAAGCTGCAGTAAAAACAGCTTGAGAAAACTGAAGCTGCATCCTCCCAGCACAGCTCGCCCAGTCCCACCTCTGTTGCAAGGTCTGAGACCCTGCAGTTAAGACAGGTTGCAGCCAGTAACAGCCATGCAGAAAAGGTGCTTTAATCGGTTTGTTACACCTTGACCATTTAGTATCTTTCTCTAACCCAGAACCAATATCCTTTTTTTATTATTATTTGCTCTTACTCCCTTGCCATCTTATTTCCCCACAGCGAGAATTCCCCAAGCTCTTGTAGCTGGCACTGACTGCTTCCCAGAGGTAGACAGGCAGGATATTACATTCATCAGCAGTGGTAGGCCTACAGCTCATTCGGATGTTTCGCCCCTGAGTAAAGCAAGCAGGGACCCTAAAGATCTTTTTCCCATTCCTGCCTTGCCCCTGCTCCATCTCCGACTCTGCATACCTACCTCTCAGCTGCAGAGGTACGAAAGCTAATGGTTGTGTCAAGATGTGGGATCAGCACCTCCAGGTAATTTTTGCACTTCAGAAGCTTTATTTACATATTAATATTATTTAATTTGTCAGAGAAAATGATTGAGGAAGAAGTCAGGTGAACAACATAACTTCCCTGTGCCAAATATGGTCATTTGAAAATTGCAGTTCAAAATCACAGTTACTTTTTGTGTGATGTGAATAACCCTGAACAATCCAAATCTATTTTTTAATTGAAATAGTTTTGTATGATGATAAATTTAACCTAAACTGACTTCAGATGTCTAACAGTTAACCTCATTAAAAAAAAAATCACTATAATCAACTTAGTGTAGTGTGCACCCTCGGGAGAAACTTCATCCAAACTATTTGAATGTTTATTGGAAGAAGAGGTGATTGCTCTTTTTTCTTGCCCTCTTCACTGACTTTAGAGGTAGAGGCAATGCCTATCTTAGATTTATATGGCTGTTAGACCTCCAAGGTCTGGTGAGATAAATTGCATCCCACGGTGGCCTGCTGAAGAACTCCAAGGGATCGAATCTCACAGACTCTGTGTGCTATTCAATGCCACTGAAACTGCCTGCATCCTAATGACTCGACAAAACCTCTGGTATATGCCACATATTAAATGTTGTTTGAAAACAATAGGCAATGCTTACAAAGAAAGTACAGTGTCAACACTGGAAGACCAGTTTACACTGTATATTACAGATGTATTTCTGAGAGAGGAAAACATGAATTTCTTCCTCATCTTCTCTAGTTGCAGAAGCACATATTCCATACTGGATGTGTGTACGGAAATCCTCCTTGTTGGTTGAACTTGGCATATCTTCTTGAATCACGCTTAGTCCTGCTAATGTTCAGTTAGAAGTAGTGATTAAATCCTCTTAGAAAAAGAATAAATCTTTTTAATTACAATACATCAGTCCAGGAGAAGAATGTGAATGCTGCCAGAGAGAGAAAAAGGAAGAAATGTTGCATTAAAAATAAATATTCCGCTTGATCCCAACACAACCACAATTTTTACTGGGAGTGACCTTCTTGGAAAACTGTAGCACATTTATTTAGAAATAGATTTGAAGTACAGAAATTGAATGCAAATTTTTGGGAACCACTGGTTGGCACAATGGACACCATAGTTTTGGTTTGACCGGCTATAGAGAGTCCAGTGACAAGTATCTATTGGCATGATAAACATGGGTTTGAACAAATAAATGACAGATTACATATAAGCACCCATCCACACTAATCTGTCAAAAAGCAGTTCATGCTTGTTTTGCAGGCATGCTTTTGAAGTCCAGCTGAAAATATTATCTTTTCCCTATCTAGCCTTAAATAACATGAAAATAAAATAACCCCCCATCTTTCTATTTGGGTGAAGCAATGTATCTTCATCATATTAAAAACCTTACACTGTACTGTGGTTTTTTGCATGACATGCAGGGGCTACATTCTGGTGGAGATGGGAAGGTGTCAGGGATGGCAAGTGGAGACTGTGAAAGGTTCAATATTGCATATTTAGCTGATCTTTCTGAAATCTCATGTGGATCCTTGAGAGCACTCCTTGGATTTTATGATTTCTTCCTTCCTACTCGGCTCAAGTAGAAACTCCAGCAGTCTCCAAAGTTAAATTTAGATTTACAGGACAATATTTTCTGTCTTCATTTTCACAGAATTGATGGGTTTTTTCTTCACAATTATAGCCTGTGGATAAGCCCTTTTTTGCACTTACAAAAGGGTACATGTAATACCTATTCTGTATACAGTTAAGACACTTATTATTCTAGCATTTCTCTTTCTTTGCTAGCTTCATGTCATGTTTTGGAATTGTTTATATCCTTCTTTTGTGAGTCATATGCCTCAAAGTCAGAAAAAAACCATGACAGTTTGTAAGCTCTTATAGGAGTAATCCATTAATAAAATGACTATGGATTTCCATCCAATACGCTGCCCATTAGTTAGCACTGCTTTACAATGTGGAGATACAGACATCTCTTGCACAATCAATGAAGTTCTCTGAATTTTGTGAATGGTGAATAGACAAAGGAAATAACTGTTTAATTCTCTGTTACAAGAGAACCTCCATGTATCACCCCATATTTAAAAGAATTTGATCTTTAGTGACTACTGAAAATAGATTCTACGCAAAGCAAGAACGTAGTGATGAGAGCATTTCCAATTACATGTCTTTGCTTTCATGCTTAGCGCAGTATATCAGTTCTCACTTGTGAGTGCTCCAACTTACCAAATCTTGGGCTACATCAAGCAGAATGCCATTATGTCTTCCCTTCTCCCCATGTAGTTTGAGACGTGTTCATTATGGTTTTTATTCTTCCTTGTAATAGGACTGTACTGACACTAGTCATTGAATTAATGAGAACAGGTGTCTTTTTGTATTTTGTCTCTCCTGTTCACACTGTCCTCCCACCCCCTCAATTTCTTTCTTTGAGTACAGATTCACAAGTTCTTTGTTCATGAATAATGTGCTGGTTTTCAGCTCAATTAGTATGTACCATCAAAAGGGGTTTGTCAAGTGTTGTTACCTGAAGCTCCGTCTCACTGAAAACACTTTTAAATACTGCTTCTTCATGAAATCTAGCTAATAGCTAAAATAAATACGGTATCCCAAACTGGAGTGTATCATATTTTATAAATGAGCTATGAAGGTGATTTCCAGATAGAGACATAAGTTTGAAAAGGCATTTGTGCATCAATGCTTCAGAAAGGGAGACAAGAGTCCTCCTCAGACACAGGCCATTGAAGAAGAGCCAAGAGAGAGCTCAACTTTTGTGATCCCTCAGCTTTATAAAGAATATAATGTTTACGAGATGGAACACCTTGTTGGTCAGTTCAGGGTCACCTGTCCTGTCCGCTCCTCCCCAGTAAGTCTGTAACTTACTGCACCCCCACCGTGGTACCCAGGATTGAGCAGTGACCTTGGTCTGCACAGGAGCAAGTACAAGCCAGAGCCTTTCTGCGCTCCAACCCCTGGCAGTAACTGTCAACATCAAGCATTATCACTGATAGAAGCAGACACTGTCTGCAAAGTTACGCCATTACCTTCAGAAAGTGCCGTCACTGAGCAGAGACTGAGCTGGAAAGTGAAATCACTGAACAGAATTAGTGCTGGTCTAACTGAAAACAGAACACTGAACAACCCCAACACTCTTAGCTTGTCATCGTAGGAGAGGTGGTCCATCCGCTTGATCATCTTTGTGTTCCCTCCTCTTGATCCACTCAAGCAAGCCCATGTCTCTATTATGTTGTAGGCCAGAGCTGAATGCATTACTCCAGGTGTCACATGAGAACAGAATAGAAGGGGAGAATCGCCTCCCTCGACCTGCCAGCCACAATTCTCTTGATGCAGCCCAGAATGCAATTCACTTTCTGGGCTGAGAACACACACTGCTGGCTCATATTCATCCACCAAATACTCCCAAGCTCTTCTCTGCCGGACTGCTTCCAATCCACTTATTGCCCAGTCTGAATTTGTGCTTGGGATTGCCCTGACCCATGCGCAGAACTTTTCACTTGGCCTTTTTGAACCTCATGGGGTTAGCATGAGCTCACCTCTCAAGCCTGTTAAGGTCCCTTTGGATGGTGTCCCTTTCCTCCAGCATGACGATCACACCACTCTGAGTGGTGTCATCGGCAAACATTCTGAGAGCACACTCATTACCACTGTCCATGTTGCTGACAAACAGCACTTGTCCAAATACCGACCCCTGAGGAATACCACTCATCACTGGTCTCCACTTGGATATTGAGCCATTAACCACAACTCTTTGAGTGTGATCATCCAGCCAATGCCTTATGCACCGAGCGGTCCGTCTGTCAACTCCATGTCTCTCCAATTTAGAGACAAGAATATTGTGTGGGACAGTGTCGAATGCTTTGCACAAGTCGAGGTAGATGATGCCTGTTGCTCTTCCCTTATCCTCCAATGCTCTAACCCCATCACAGAAGGCTCCCAAATTGTAAGGCATGATTTGCTTTCAGTGAAGCTATGTTGGCTGTCACCAATCACATCCTTATTTTCCGTGTGCCCTAGCATAGATTCAAGGATGATCCATTCCATGATCTTGCTGGGTTCAGAGGTGAGATTGACTAGCCTGTAATTCCCTGGGTCTTCTTTTTTTCCTTTTTTGAAAATGGCAAGTATATTTCCCATTTACAGTCAGTGAGAACTTCACTGATTGTCACAACTTTTCAAATATGATGGATAATGGCTTAGCAACCTCAACCACCGGTTTCCTCAGGATTCGTGGATGCCTCTCACTAGGTCCAACGGACTTGCACACCTTCAGGTTCTTAAATGGTCTCAAACCTGATCTTCTTTCTCCCAGTCCCTGCCTTTGCCTTCTGTGACTTGGGTGGTGTGACTGGAGCACTTGTCACTTAAGACTGAGGCAAAAATGTCATTGAGTACCTCAGGCTTAGGATGTAGTTGTGGAAGTATGATAGCTTAGCTATGCTAGCTTTAGTTCTTTTCATTAAAACAGAGAAATATCAGAGAACTGCATGGATTTATTTGTTATAAAGCATGACACAGAAAACAGAGATATTTTGACTGCATATTTGGTTGCTTTTTGAAAACATCTAGGAGTGGTTAGAAATAGAGGCAGCAGTAGAATGGGCTAAAGAAATCTGAAAAAATGAGATCACATCTGATACAGATAAAAAAGAGATAGAGAATGTCATAGGAACATCTTTTTCAGTGTTGTTCTGTATCTGTACAGTGCTTGTAAAGAATATACTCCGTATCCAAAAAATATTAGCTAAGGGTATAAATAGTCTAACAGGAGAAAGAAATAGCTTGGAGACAGGGCAGCAGCAGAACAGTACTTGTGGACAAGGTAATGTTCTAGGTAATGACTAGAGTCATAAGAATCAATACTAAATGCAACTTACTGCATTTATATTTTGGCCAAATGTTTATTAGTCTTCATGTTAATATTAAATATGTGGTTGTTTCTTTAGGACAAGAATATTTTCTCCTACCTTGAATATGAGTAAAAAATAATTTCGAAATACATGGTATTCAAAAAGAATATGACCTTTCCATAATGATCTCTTCCATCTTGATAATCAGATGTTAAAAGGAATTTTTCCACACATTTTTTTCACCCTTACTTTTAATTTCTCTGAAGCATTTGGCATTTTTACTTCCTTCAGTTGAGAATGACTCTCTAACTAATATGATTAATACCAGTTCTTTCGCAATTTAAATAATTATATTGGTGATTAGGAAAATGAAACAATCCAATCACAAAATAATTGAGTTTTAAATTGTGGAGAGAAGAAAACAGTAAAGTAAATTTCAACTTCAAACTAAAAATTAACAACAGGTGACATTGGAGGCTAACTTAAGCTAACCTTCCCTTTTTCATTGTCAGTTGCTCCTTATCCTGGGTTTGAGGTTTCCAAGAGCTACCCGGATTGAATGGAGCACACCATCATTTTTTAAAAGGACTAATAGACAAAATAGTAGAGGCAATATGCAGAAAGCTACACGGTCAATGAAGCAGGCAGTGGCAAAAGTTGGGGTTCACAACTTTGAGGATTACATCTTTCAGCAGCTCTTTCAAAAGTTTAGGTAAACATAGTGTACATGCTGTTGCGATTACAAGATGTCCACTGTGAAGCTGCTGTGAATTTACGCTTGCTTAGAGCTTAGGGCAGCCCTGATTCTTTCTGTACCAGTGTTGCTCCTGAGCCTGTGTAAAATGAGGCAGTGTTGGTCACTCTCAGGGAGCAGGGACTGTGCTTGGACCACTCCAGGTTGCACCAGGCTGCGTTCTTTGGGTGGCTGCTATCACTTTTTACCAACTACGGAGAAAGCCATGGCTCAAGGTTGCACAGAGGATACTTTCTTTCTTCTGACCTACCCTGGTACAAAGCATAAGGAGTAGGAATTGTAGATTCATGGTAACAGCAAATGAGCACAGCCCTGGGCTTGGGAATGTCACAAATACACAATAAGTCAGTCTTTCCAGGTATATAGTCACTGTCACTTTCTAGTGGCAGCCCCTTTTGTACTGGGGTCTTTTCTGGATGTGATTTCTTCTGTAAAGAGAATGGTTAAATATGCACTGTAATGCCTCAGAATTAGAATTTGTCCCATTGACAATTTTACTCCTCAAAATCTTCAGCTATCAGAGTATATTTATATTTTCTCTTACTGTGAAATGTTAGATTTCAGATTCACATGGGACTTTCCAATCCTGCTTGGATAAAATGTCTGTTAAAAAAAAAAGGACTATTGCATTCCTCAGATAAAATCCTTTCAGGTCCTTTACACTGTAAATACTAATAGCTGTGATATAAATTACATTTACTGTCCAATTACACTGCAATAACTGCCTGGTCTATACTAGAGAAACTGAAGGCATCAAAAAGAGACTTAACTGGCACTATTAAATTTTGTAGTAATATCTCAGTCATGGTTTTTGAACTTTTGCTCATTTCGTGAGCTATATAAACACAGGAAGATCCAGTCATTTGCTTTAGCTCATTCCTGTTTTTTTTCCCCAGCTGTTGAGCTTTGATTAATTGTAGTTGCTTTTAAACCTCAGTTTGGAAGATTTTGTGTATGTATTTTTGGAATAAAATTGTTTTAAACTATAGTAAAGGCATTTTATCTGAAATCTCAAGAGAACCTATTAATTTACACAGAAGTACTAAAAAACTCATAAAAATTCCAGAATTTAGAGTAATTTCTTACTGGTTCCAAGCAGATGCTGTAGTACATAAGAGTCCTGTATATTTGCTGACATTATAACCAGATACTCTGAGGATAAAATTCTTCAGGTATGATAGCAATTTGTTTAACATTTTTCAATGCTAATCTAAGAAACCACTCCTTAAAATTATTTCTAAAATACATAAACAATAGATTTCCCTTACAGTTTGTGCTGAAATATGTATGAGAAGGAATGAAATAGAATGGCAGAAGATCTGATTTACTATGCTTTTTATAGTTGTGGATAGTATGACTGAGTTATGCAAAAAAAAAAAATCACTCACTGCAGAAAGGCCTAAGTGTTATAAGTTAACGCCATAAATTCCAACTTAGCTTGAAGTTTTAGCTGAAATTGATGGCCTTTTCTTTTTAAGTCTGTTACATGTAGATATATTACAGGCAGATCTTTCTTTGATATTCTTAAAATCAGATATGTACATTTTGTCTTAGTCTAATGTCCATAGACATATATGTTGGAAAATGATGGTGTTGGTGTAAAATGTCATGGGTCATGCATAGTGTTCTCCATATCATTAAACCCAGCCAGATCACAATTATCAGTTATTAAATGAGGCAGGTCACAGTGCTTCAGAGTAAGTTCATCCTCACTCTAAAGGATTTAAAAGCTACATCTTCTGCTACAAATACATATACACATGTTTAAGCATACAGTATAGTAATACACACAGTGGAGGAACACACACCAAGACACAACAAGCCTGTGCTGGTTGAAAGAAGAGACTAGGTGACCTCAAAGGATTATACTTCGTGTTTTCTCTTCTGTATTTGATGTGTTTTATTTTTATTCTCCATTTATTTTTATTCATTTATTCATTTATATTTATTTTCCTTTTAGTACAATTCTTTTAAAAGTATTTTCTTCATTTTATTTACCTTAGTGTAACTGAATAAAAAATAAACCAAATTTCTCCAGTGAATTAATAACTACCTACTGCTGTGCAGTAGTATATAATTAACATTAAGAGACTTAATTAATTGTTTAATTACTATTAAAAAAAAAGGAGATCAGTAGTATGTAGTACAACAAAAATAAGAATTAGTACTTTTCTATATCCTGTTCTGCCCTCAAGGTTTGACCTCATTCTTACTGGTTGGAAGTATAAGGAGACACAAATACAATATCCCGCACAAGGGAGGTAGCAAAACCAAAGAAATAGCTTGAATGGACATCAGTGCTAAGATCCCATGAGATAAAGATATTTTTATAAAATTCTCTGTTAAATATGATGACTAAATAACACATAAGGATCAAAGTTACTGCCACTAATGCCACATGTTTCAGAGCATCCTCACTTCTCTAAAATCTTCTGCTTTGTAGTTCTTGGAAATCAGTAGCTCCAGGTTAATTAGACATTTAAGGACAACTGTTTTGGAAAAATAAGATCTCAAAAGAAAACCTATGGTAACAGATTCTCAAGCAGTTACACTGTGGATGATCATAATCAAAGACTTGCTTCTTTCTTTGAGCCCTAAAATTAAACAAATTAAAGATCATTCTGTTCCACAACTTAGTTCCTATCTCCTTGGTGCTACGACTGCACTGTAGAGGTGATATTAGGTATTTCAATCTCTACCAAGATGTACTTACTTGTGCAATTCTGAGTCTTAAAATATTCTGGGTACTAGAAATCAGACTGTATTCATTGCATGTCCAGTTAAAGGGGTTTCAAAGGGATTTATTTAAAAGAAGTGTGGGGTGGGAGCATATTCTGACCTGAATTATACCAGTTCATGCTCAGTGACACAGGCCCACCTGGATCTGATCCAGCAGAAGGAGTAAGCGACAAAGAATGAAGAGTTTGATTTGGCTGGGAGGCTCTCTGCCCAATGTTCTGCTTGTTTTACAGCCATTAGTAGAGAAATCATTCCTTTTCTGCATCTGCTGAGCAATGGCTTCCTTCTGATAAAAAGTGCTAACTGTACTATTTTTATCAAGGCTAAGAGTTAGTGAAATGTGAAATACGTGCTGAAGATGAAGCGGAGTTAACAAAACTCATTGCATCCAAAGTATTTTGCCACGTGTGTGTTTTTCTCCTGAAATGTTACGAGGTGAAAATCTAGTGCATTTATCCAGCATGCCATCCAGGCATCTGAGCAGCTGCTGGCTTAAAGCAAATGACTTCTAGATACTGGAGAAAGATAAAGTTAAAAGTCAATTCATTAAAATATTTTTCTTCTCAAGTAATGATTTGGTTTTTGAAGTAAATAAGAACATAAAGAGTAGGAAGGAAGAAGAAAAATGTGAAATTTTGTCATAGCATTTTAAGTTTGATTATGTTACAGGGAAAGTAAATGGCAATAGAGTATAAAGGAATCTAATCCATAAAGGAAGAGAAAAAGGTTAAAGAAGTCAACAGTAATTAAATGGTGATTGAAGCTGAAAGAAAATTGATCTGTGTTAGCTGAAGGCCATTCTTGCCTTTTGGGATGTTATGCATCAGTGAAGAGGGGAAAGAAAGGTTTTTCTTGTTTTGATATGGAAATACACGTCACATCTTCTTAGCCTATGGTGCTATGACTCCAGACTGCACTGAGTTTCTGGTACGCTGATTCTAGTGTCCTGCGCAAGCGTGTGGGTATTGTGTAAAGATAAGATGCTCTAACAAAGCTTGACAAGGTCAAAAGGCATGGGAGCTTCAGCAGTTTGCGTGCTGTTTTGTCTTGGGGTAAAAAAGAGAAGCAGCCTATAGCAAATGAATCTAAATAGGGGTAGCACTGACACATTAGTGTAAAAGCTGTGCAATATCCACAGCTTGGGGGTGCAGTGATCCACCCACCATATATTCAAAATCTGGCTGTTTGCCCAAACCTTTTGGAGGGATACTTGGATGTACTGCCATAAATTGGTATGAAAGGAATGTACATTGCCACTGAAGTGTGTAGAGAAGTTTTAAAAAAGTCAAAAGCCTTGCCAAGTGTTTTAAATTTTGGTTAAGTGCTTCAGAGGTTGCATTGATTAAGTTTCTGTCAGGGCGTGAAGAACGGAAGCTAAATCTGCCTCTGCTCATGGGAAATACTGTCAATAACAAAAGCACTAGCTAATGCCACTGTAAACCGTGTATTTCCAGGCCAGGGGAGAATCCACCTCATACAAGTCTTTAATTCTTGCAAAGATTGAGCCTTATAAGATGCAATACAGACCCTGTTATGAGATGCTGAGCACAGGCTGCCAGCGAGGCTCAGGAGCGTGCAGGAGAAGACCTTGTGGTCGATTGATTGTGGCAGAAGAAAACTACAGTAATGAGTTATAAACCCAGCAATACTTATTGATTAAAGACTAAATCTTCCAGTGATTTTTTTTTGTCACAATCTTTGTTGATTTGACGATGTTGACATCGCTGGGAGCACTGGGTGTGTAATGAGTTAGTACAGCACATTTTGGCCATAGCTATGTAGTTTTGTGAAATAAATGGACTAAAATGAGAAAATCAAGTAATTTGCATTACTTAAAGAACAACAGACAGATATTAAATGTTCTGAACTACAGTTTTTATGAGCTTTTTGTCACTAGAGAGAGCTGTAGATATATACAATTATTAATATTTATGTTAAAAAAAGTATTAATTCCTCCCTCAGTGAAGAATTAAGACAAATAGCAAATAAGCATAATAACCTTTTCTCTCATGAACTAGTACTGCGAACTTTCCCTTCTGCAGTGAATATGGCACTAGCTGCCTGTTATCATCTTGTTCAAGCTTGTCAAGTATAACAAGGATGAGAATCATTTGAGAGGGTCACTTCAATAAGTAGCTCAGAAAGGAAAGTCAATTTATTACTGAAAGGCGTTAGTGATCCATATTTCTCACAACTACCTTCCAGATGTAGGAGGATAGAGACAATTTTCATGTACTTTAAGACCAGGAAGAGTGTCAGTGTTCAGGTTTCCTCCAGTTAAGATGGCAAGTTTTCAGAGAATTCCTTGTGACGTTTCTGGGTGTGCTGATATATCTTAGCTGTAAATCCAGGCCGTTTACTCAAGTGCAAAAGAAATCTGTTAAACTAGGGTTTGAAAAATCACTTTGAGTTCGTTTTAGTTAAAAATAATATAAATTTCCAGTGTTTTCCAGTGGTCATAGAAATATTGCTCCTTCACCTTATAACTGTTATTAGTATTTCTATCAGTCTTTAATGATGATATTTAAGTATTGTGTTCCATCTACCCAGGTGCAGGCTTCATCATGCGGCTTTTTTTTGCATTGTAGATCATTTCGACCACTCAGGTCTCCTCTGCATACCTTAGCGCTGTAAGGGCCCCAAGCCCAACTTCTAACTGGTTTTTAGGGACTGAATTGAAACCGTCTAACCGGTGATTGAAGTCAGAGTATTCCTGGGACCTATTGTTAAAAGGATATTCACCATCTTTTTTTCCCATGAGAAAATAAAAATAGATAAGATATGAGCTATGAGGACAGTTAGGGTTCTTTCAACATTGCATTCTCACATTTAGAGATTAAAGCCACATGAACAGTTTACACTGAAATTCTCTATATCTAGGGCTAGCGGGACCTGAACGTTTCAGTGCTTAAATTTTAGACATGCCAAAACTTCTATCATCCATGTTCAGGCTCTCCAAGAAGAGCACTGTGTAAATGGAGACTGTCTGGTGTGCTGGTGCCTATGGGGGAGTTGCAGTCATGCCTAGTGTCAGCAGATTGCTGAGGCATGGAGATGACAAGGACTCTATAGCTCTAGCGCAGGAGACCATTTTGCTCCACACACCTCGTGGAACAACTTGCTTATTCCATGCATGTCAGCCATCATAACTGTTCATGGTCTCGCTCTTAGCTCATATCAATGTGCAATGCGATGTTTCTTTGGGGTTTAAAATAGCTCACATTTGCTATGCACGGGTGGGTTTTGGCTGTATAGAGCATACAAATGATCCATAGCTCCTCTGACACCTGGGTTTCAATTCATCTGTCTAAATGCAATCACCTACTGTGCTGGCAGGTACATCTGAGCTTGTCACCATGGGCTTGCTGTATAGTCCATGGGATGTACTGGAGATCTCTAAAGTAGGTCAGATGAATCATTCCTCGGAAATTCACTTTTCTTTCTGCTGAGCACAAGAGGATGACTGACTCAGATATAAACATCTACATTGCAAATATTTAAGTGTACTAATATAAAACCTTTAAGTAAGGATGAGTTAAATCAGTAGGCAGCAGTTCAGTGGGAGTTTTGGGAGTCTTATAAAGTAATATAAACATTTGATTTAGGTGCCCAAGAAGCAGTTAGTCATATAAATCTCTTTGTTGATTCAGCCCTTAGGCCCAGGTTCAAAGACACTCATTTAATAGAATTTGTGCTTTTGAATGAGAAATCCAGTTGCCTCCTCCGTATCTCAGAGGAGAGTGACAACCCAGGAGGCGGCACACTGAAGCTGGCCAGAACCTGTGGCAGAACCTTGGACCCTTGACAATCTTCCGAAGATCGGCATTTAAAATCTTTCTGTCAGAGGACTCAGGCTTAGCCTCTACCTCTCTCAAGATGGGGTCTGGGTAAAAGATTACTTTAGTATCTCTTTCTGTCTGCTGACCCGACACAACTCAGTTACAAGCTGGAGGAACATGGCTGAGTTCTTACTGTGATGCAATGAGGTTGAATCATTATCTCCCAATGCATTCCCTGAAGTTCAAGTTACAGGGTCTTCTGGACTCAGGAAAAAGCAAACCCACGTTCCTTTTTGCTGAAGTTCTACTTTGAGTGGGTTCTCTGAGCTATAAGGATAGTCAGTACGACTCTGCAGCTTATCCACCGTATAAGGCAGACAGCAGAGTCCTGCTGCTGCACTAGGTAAAAGCTAGATATTTGTGTTATTGAGTAGTCACATAATGTGTAAGAGAAAGTCACAGGTAATGAGACCTAGCATGAGACTTCCCTTCTGAAATAAATGTTCTGCCACCTAGACAATACTTCACAAATGCTGTGAGAAAAGGATCATCTTCAATGAGAGGGGAGGAAAGGGGTATTATCCACAAAGAGCCTATCTGCCTGTTGATTAGGGGATGGATATGTAGGCCTGAATCATCTTAGGAAAAGGAAGGAACGGGGACCAGGCCTCCCATACCCTGATTTTAAACATTTTGAAAATATCAGAAAAGGAGGAAAAAGCCAACACTGCTTCTTTCAGATGTTTTCTGTGCAAAACCAGTTTTTGTAAGAATTCTCTGATAGTGCCTAACCCCAGCTGAGAGTGTCAATCAACGTAGCTGGGAAAACATTGCATTATATAGCACGAGGGCTTCTTTCAACAAGCTCAAGTTATATCCAAATAAGGAAAATACAATAATGGATTCTGGAAGTTTTAATAAAAAAATGCAGTAAGGCCAGCAAAGCTATTAAAATTTTTTTTTATAAACAGTAGACTTTGCAGTGAGTCTGCAGGACTACTTGATGAACATGATAGAGAAGGGAAAGATAAATTCAGAGAAGTTAAATGAATTCTTTGCATCTGTGTTCACTATGGAAGAAACTAAGGATATTCTCACTCAAGAGTGGTTTTTTATTGTTATTATTTGGTAATAGGTAGAGAATTTCTTTGAAATTGAAATGACTGCAGAAAAGGTTAAGGACAAATGGACAAATTGAAGAGTAAAAAAAATTGCCGAGAGCAGATGTTATTCAGCCAGTTGTCCTAGGACAATACAAGGATGCAGTAGTTGAATTATTAGTGAGGGTATGTCATTTCTTGCCTGAAATTGCCTAAGCAGCAGGACTGAAGAGTGACAAATGGGATGTCAGTATTTAAAAATTATTCCCTCGGAAGATCTGAAGAACTACAGGCCTGTAAGACCAACATCTATACAGGGCACATCAGTAGCATATTTAATAAGAATAGAAACAATGCACATCTGGAACTACTCCATGTCTTTGTCCATGGAACTATTGCTTTATAAATGTAGAGTTCTTTGAAAAATTAAAAAAACTCCATGTAGAAGAAGGTGATCCAGTAGCTACAGTCTACTTGTATTTCCAGAAAGCTTTTTACAAAATCCCTCAGTAAAGATTTTAAGAAAGAGAAACATCTGTGGCCTGAGGGAGAATTTTTGTTTAGATGAATATCTGAATGAAAGACAGAAAACAGAGGGCAGGACTAAATGTTTAGTTTCACGTTGAGGTGAAATCACCAGAAGTCTGCAGGGACTGTTCAATATATTTAAAATGTCCTGCAAAAGGGATGAGCACTGAGGTCAAGTTTGCTAATCATACTTAGTTCACAGAGTATCAAAGGACAAGGGTCCTTTTGGCAGTTTCTCATTGGAAAACGCAAGGATTGAAAGGAATGGAAAAGAAACTGCTCTTAGTGACACAAAGTGATGTCTGAAGGCCAAGATAAGAAGATTGGAAGAGTTGCAGTGAGGCTTGCTCCTTAAGTCTCTTTAGATTACTTTGCGCATAAAGAGAATGCGCAGTAATGCAATGCATGCTTGTGCAGTGTCTGTTGCATGCAAGTCCGTTATCAAAAAAATTCAGAGCAGTGTGTTTTCTTTGTTGCAAAGATCACTGTACATTTTTCTAGTCAATATGAGATATGCTACTTGATATCTCATATTCAAATATCTGTATTGCTCTGTTATGCTTCACTTTCCATTTTCCTTTGCCAGTCAACCTCCCCAGTTCTACTGAACTGAACTTCCAGGAATACTGAACTGCCAGGACACAGAAGGTGAAGAGGGATTCTTATTATTGTTTTAATAAAATTCCAAACTTGGCAGCCTTGTCCTTTGTTTTTATCCTAATATCTACCTAATGGTGTATCTGACACCAGAGATCAAAACTTCATTTGTGCTAACTGTAGATGTAAAACAGTAACCAACTAGTTGAGGCCTAAGTGTTCCAAACTCTGATCTAACAGAAGTAATGACCTCTGGGGTCCATATGTAGCAGAGTAATACATACTTGTCCTTGACCACAAGAGTAACCCTGGTGAGTGTAACTGTACCTGAGATACTGGAACTCACTAAGGTTCTGCCCAGAAGTTTCTGGGGCATAGGGCTGCAAATGCTTTGTATTTGCATTTCTTGCATTGTTCAGAAACCATAGACTCTGGATTTGATTCTAACTGATATGTTTTCAGATTCTCATAGCCTTATTTTATGGGAGATATTTTGCTTTGAAATGAAATAAATTACTCACAGAGGAAGATACCTTACCTACAGTTGAGTATGTTAGCTACTAATCCATGGCAAGGTCATGAATATCCATTGGCTAGAGAGAATTTCTCAATGGTAACGAGCATGCCTTATTCTGTCATATTAAAAATCTTCAGTAATAAATCCTAGACCACCTGAAAGGAAAAAAAAATTAAAATATTTTATTTTTCATGTGTTTCTGAGAAAGAGATAGTAAAACTTAGTCACTGAAATTCACAAGAATTAATGACAACAAGTACAAAAACCAAATTCCAAATAGGACAAGACCAAATTATCTCGCATACAGACATGGCTCCAAATTCTTTAATTCTGGCAAGAAAAGTAATGAATAAATGTCCCCCTCCCCAATATTATGAGCTCAAAAGTTTTTAACAAAAGGAAGTAGTTACCACACAACATAGATCTACATTTTGAAACTTGTTGTCCAAGTACATTACAGAAAGCAAAACTTGAACTAGCTTACAAAATAATTGCATGAGTTAATGAACGAAAATGTCCACTAAGTGCTATTGAACCCAAAGACTTGAATATAAGTCCAGCTATTGTAGTCTGTGATTCACAGATTGCCAGGAACCAGAAGGATATACCAGTGGAAGGAGCGTGGGAGGATTGTCTTACAGGCTTCTTTTCGTGGACAGTGGCCAAGCCAAAATAGTGAGGTTTATGCTCATCTAATCACAAGGAACACTAGCCAAAGTTTCTTTTAGAGTAAACAGAACTGGTCTGAACCATATTTCTTAGGTGTGCAACTGCTTTAAAAAAAAAGGGAAAAAATAAAGCTTTTTAACAGTTTCTTGAATGATGTTTTATGGACTGGTTGCATCAGATATTAGAAGCTGCAACACCTAGCAAAGCAATGCAACGTTTGCAGTTAATACTACTACATTAACAAAAATAAAGGGGTTGAATTCCTCCCACTCCCCACGTACTGACCTGCTCTCCTACCGCAAGTGGTTTTGGAGAGCAATTGTGATCTGAAGAAATGTTTCACTCTTGAAAGAATTATTTTTATTTACAGTGGAACATGCCTGAATTTTACAGACCTCCACCAAAAAAAGAGGGGTTTTTGTGAACACTTGGTGAAAGAAGCCTAAGGAAAATATGTACCTAATCCTATTAGCTGACTTAATTTAGAATTATTAAAAGCCTTGCTACACAGGATTTAACACAATCTTTCTAGCAGGGTGTGATGTAATCTATTTTTGTTCCTCAGCTAGCAGATGGCTTACCTTTAAGTAATTTCCAATATGTTAGCAGATCAAAAGCCATCCTTGCACCACGGAGGCAGCAATCGTTCCTCTCTGCTGGGGGTTGCTTGGTGCTGTGGTGGGGATATGCAAAGGCTGCTGGCATTTCCAAACATTGAAGGCCGACATTTTTTCAGACTTTGAAGTTAATAATCCTTCAGAAGTTGAAAAACGGATAGATTTTCAAAACCCTTTTAATGTTCTATATGCCATGTGCTAAAGTAAATAAATATATGTAAGTAATCACTGTGGGGTGGTGCAAGGAAGTGCTGCACATGTGAGCGCGGGGTGCGAGCCATCATGGGGCATGCACGGCACGCTGCTCTGCCGCAGCAGTGCTCGTCTGCAGAGTGGAGGGTCCATCTGGGTAGCACAACTCACCCTCAGGACCCTGCTAATCAGCTTGCTGCACACCAGTGCCCCACTGCTGCTGGACCAGGCCCTCAGTTTGGAGCAGGAGGTTCAAACACTTTGAATAAAATGAGCAAGGTCTTAAAAAAAATTGCCTACTGGGCACAACATTTCTGGCTTCTGATCTCACCATATTTATTTAGTAATCAATTTAGTAATCAATTTATTTTTTACTCTTCTTATATTAAAAATAACACTTAACATCACCACTACTCTCTAAATATGATTTAGAAGTTGAAATTAGTACTCAGAAATAATAATGAAAGGGTCCGTATTTAAATGTTGTTAATACCGATTCACTAAAATATTTAAATAATTTAAAATTTGCTCTGAAATTAGGTTAATCTATATAAGTGCCTAAGATTACTGGAATAACTTAAGGCCATTTCATAATAATTTAAACTAATACTTGAGTTAAGCATATTTGTTCTTGATATTTTAAGAGAGTCCCACCATTCAGGAGCAGGAAGTCAGTGACTGAACACCTGAAAAAATGTTTGCTTTTGCCAGCTTCTCCACAGGTGCAGAAGCTTCTCCACAGGTGCAGAAACATTTTTTTCTGAATTTGGACTTATTCAAGTTATTCATTCAAGCTGAGAAACTGATCAGGTACTGAAAAACTTGGAAATCTTGTTCTTTCTTTCAATCCGTGAATAAAAATTGGGTGTTAGACATTTGGATGTATTCTTTTTAAACTCTTAAGAAGTGGAATGATAAGAAAACCTCAGGGGCAATAACAAAATGCAGACTACACTATCATAGTCGATTTTAACATATTTTGATAATCATACATTTCCAGTACAGTCCAATTATCTAGAAACATTTTTACAGCAGTTTCCTGCAAGCATCCAAAACCAATTCATAGGCCACTCTTGAGACAAACCTTGATCATCTAGTTGATAGGGAGTATCATATACTGTTTTACAAGCATAAGACAATGCAAAAATCAAAAGTCTGAAAGATGTACAGCATGCTGTAATATTGTTACAAAAAAATACACATAAGGCACATCTGCTGTGCAGCGCAGCAGATACTGCTTGGGCAACTTGAGGTGCCCAAGGGTGGCCACAACATCGGTAAGCTGAGGCAGGCAGATGTGTGCCTGCCTGGAGAGGCAGCTGGATGCCCAGCCCCTGGGGTAGGTGAGCTGACCCCTCTGCAGGGTGCAGAGAGGAATGTACTGGCTGCGTTGGGCATGGGGGAGCCCCTGGCCACCTGTCCCACCATGCAGCCCCAGACGGGGCGCTTGGGTGCGGAGCAGCTTCAAGTCCCCGTGGCTGAGGCAGAGCTTCTGCTGCTGTGTCCATGCATTCCAGTAGCACAGACTATCAGGAGGGCTCATTAGCTACACTCTGTTGAATTACAGCAAGCACAGAAACCTTTTCTTGGCTGTTTAACTCTCCCAGCAGGAACTGACTCAAAGAAAGGTTAGGGCAGGACCACGTCAGGTTGCATAGCGAAAAGAAAGGAATTATACTGAAAGCATGGCTGGGAGTATCGCCTTGGTCCAATTTACTTCTGCCATGGTTGCGATGAATGTGGCACCAATTTCAGCATGTTCACAGGCTCAGGTATCAGCTTAGTTTGTCTGGACATGAATTCAGGAAAATATTAGGCATGGAGTACTCTGGGGTAGGGTTCAGCAACTGAGTACTAAGAATAGAATGGAAATGTTGCCAAGGATACTCCTTATTTGCAGTCACGAAACCCCCTAAACCCCTCGTAAACAGTCTGCTATTCGGGGAATACTGTAAACATCTGTTTTACTTGGGGGAACAAGAGACAAAAAAATGACAAAACAGTAGTTGTTGATAACCACTTTTATACTAATCGTTGTAGTAAGAGCAGCCTCCTGACACCTCTCTGTGTAGCCCTGACAGTCTCAGCTACATCAGCCCTGCCCCTTGCTCACGACTGTCTTGTTCTCTGCCCGTGGTTTGGGGATGCCTAGAGCAAAGCAGTGGGCTCAGCTGCAGCTAACTCTGCCTTTTTTCTTCCTGTCTTTTTTTCTGAGAGAGAAATTCTCTGTGCATGGAGATTTGCCTTTCTTCTCCAGGACTTCTGCATCCAGACTGGCTGTGCAACCACCTTCCCTTGCAAACTTTCACCACCTACCTCACTGTGCAGGAGGATTTCTGACATCCTGTTTTTAGGTGACCTGGGTGTATCCCCCTTCCCAGCTGCTGCTTCTCTCCCTCTGTGGTCTCATCCATTTGCTTCTGTTTTTACTCATACTTCATACAAGTCCATATTTTTTGTTCAGTGCTGTTCACCTCTCAGTCTCCAAAACAGAAGAGCTATTTTCAATCTAGGAAACTGAGGCTCAGAGCAGTGATGTGATTTATTCAATGTAACCCAGGATCCTGGTGCTTTAGTAAGTCACCTCTGCTTCCTCCCTAAGCTCTCCACTTTTAATAAAATGAGCTTTTGTTTTGTCTTCAATGTCTGTTATTAATGAGAAACCTACACTACATGGAAGACTAAAATTAACTTGTAGTGTCACCGGCCAATGTTCACAGAAATGAAATCTCTTCAGTTAGGTGGAATCAAACAACAGGTTCAAGCAACTAATTATGTGCTGTGTGACCACAGAGGGAAAAGCAGTCAGCCATCCCACATCAGGAAGGCATCCTAGTATAATCGGGGGAAATCAAGTAAGATTTCCTTCGGTGGCACATATCTTACAGAAATATCTTAGTGCAAAGCAGTCTCTTTCAGGTATGGCAGCATGGGAAATCAAAAATCTAAGGTAGCAATAGGTGTCTGAGGAGGAGGATGAATCCTGTAGCCATTAAAACAACAGAGAAGGATCTTTCTGATTTGCACTCGCATTTCTACTGGGTATTCTGTATTCTTTCCACTAGCTAAGTTGGACTGGATGCCCACAGGAAACAAAATGAATGAGTCCACAAGAGGCTGTAAACAGGGAATAGTCAGGGTTCATGCCAATTAAAAAAATGAGCATGTCCTCAAGTTCCTAGCTCAATGTCTAGGATTCAAGTCCCTGTCTGAGCACACATTTGCAAAATACAGACATCTTAGCAATGCTTCCCAGGCATACTTGCTGCCTGAAATATGAACTGAGGAGGAACCTCAGGCTGGCGTATTAGCAAAAGCAGAAGGCACCAATTTCTTCTGAACACAGCACAGGAAACAATTATGCACAAAAATCTCTCTGAAACATATTCCAGTGCAGGCCAATGGTACACAAGCCATCCCATCCCAAGGTGTCTGGACATAAAGGGCTTGTCAAAACGAATACGAGATGACTACCATGTGTCTGTATATATAGAAAAAAAGCACTGCACAGCAGTGACTGCACAGCGCTTTCTGTATTCCTACTGTGTACCAAGCAAAGATTTTTCACTTCATACATCATTCACAACTTGCTACAGGGATTCCACAAAGCCAGTACATATCCTTTACACAAAGGAAAGGGGAAAAAAAGAACAGATTCAGAAAAGAAAGGATTCTGAAAGTATGTCTGCAGAATGAGTAGTCAGTGTCAGGGGCACTAACAATACACAAGGCTTAGCAAGAAGTAAAATAAATAAGTAAACAGTGACATCGCACCTACTCCATCCAAGCCACTATGAAGTAGAGTGCTACCTCTGATATTGCAGCATATGTTCTCACAGTAGAGAGAGCAAGCAGCTGCCTAAGGGTTTCATTCTTGTTCCCCCAAGAAGTATTTGCACCATCTGGCATTCAAAGGGTAAGGTAAAGGAAAAGAAGACTAAGAAACTATGTGGATGGGAATCAACTCATCCAACTTCAGCAATCTACAGGGAAAGTGTCTCATCTAGGCTACTTATTTAGGCTTTTCTATATCATGTAGGGAGAGAGAGGCACCTCCAAGGGCTGTATCTTTCTTCTCTCCACCAGCTATTTATTGTGCAAACCTGACAACAAGAGAGATGCACACAGGTGGACAGTGGAAAAGCACATTGTGTTTGCTTTTTAGGCATGACACCTACCAACTTGACCAGGAATTGAACCGAAAACCTCTCTCGCTGAAAGATTCTCATCTTTTCTGCAGAAGAGACTGTGTACAGGGATATGCAGGAACATTTGCTCACCAGTGAACCTATATGGGTAGTGACACAAAATGAGAGAGTTGTTAATAGTAAAAGCAAGTCAGAAAGCGAAATTGCAGCTAGAAAGTGCAAAGGCAGTGGCAAGACAGAGCAGATTAACATCGATCTGGATAATCTTTTCTGATAATATCCCTTTCTGGGATTTAAAATAGCAGAATGAAGGAGTTCTTAGGCACAAATTATGTGTGGAGCAGACACAGATGCATGAAGGGCAGATACACCAAAAATCAGCTACTTTTATCCCTCCTTACCCCCAAAATCTTGTTAAGTGATTACAGTAATAGCTAATATGATTGATAGTTACAGGTAATGCCTGCTGTTATGTTCCTTGATGCACCATCCTCAATCCACTATTTAAGTAATCTCTGCTGAAAAGAAAATTTTTAAGGGCTTCATACAGCGTTTATATCACCATAGGTTCTATGCCATAAGCAGTAGTTTAAAAGTAGTTTGTAGATACTATATTACACACAAGGCAATGCTGCAGCGCAGTGCCAAGTCCAGATCTAATCTAGAAATGTGTTATAACTGAAATGAGTACTGTAATGCAGACTGCCTGCTAGTTCTGTTTCAACCATATTTTATCTCCCAGGGTTCTGAGCTGATTGTAGCAGAAAGAGGTGCCAAGACAGTCTCTTCTATTAAAATATATGGGTTACATACGCACCAAGTTTTATACACAGATGAGACTTAAATATCAGCAGCATAATGCATGTTGGGATGTAAACTGTTTTCAGATGTATCAATGGACTTGGGCGGAAAGGAAAATATTAATGGTAGTCAAACTGATGGCAGTCAGGACCCAGAAGGTGAACTGCAAAGTTCTGAAAACGAGCTGCTGTGTTTCTCAAAAGCCATAACTTTGACGTCGAGGTTTGCTCTATTCCTCCCTTATACAGCAACGTGTTGCATTATGGCTGTCTAAATATTCCTGGAAGCGTTTCAGGGATTTTGTGACCCAGATGTGGATTATGTGTAACACTAACTATGTACATGCTGGAGATGATTACATTGGGAGCTTTCAGATTCCATTCTGCACGTGTAGCACTGAAAAGAAACTTCACTTGTACTTATGAAATTCCTTTTGACCATAAGAAAAACAGAAGGAAACCCCCTTTGGAGACTTCCATAATGAGAAACAGGAAACAGGGCTGTCAAGAGTGGAAAGTTTGCAGCACAGGAAAAACAATGGACTATATAAACATAAATGCCATTATCAGATACTCTGCAATGGCCTTGCAATAGGTCTAAGGTTGAAAATATGCAGTGGCTTGTGTTTTCATTTAGATCTAAAGATTGCTTTATGGGCTATTCCTGTTCCTGTTGAGATCAAGTGGTATTTTCAAACTGACACACGGGCATAGGTTAAAACCCAGGGGTAGTGGTTTAAAAAAGACACTCTTTATGAGAGTTTTCAGCATCTTGACATGTTTCTGCCTCTTGTTTTTGCATATATTCACAGTCAAATTGGAATTGGAACAGTTACCACAAAGCTTTCCTGGGTAGCAGCACAATGAGCTTCAATCATAGATCTTAATATTAAAGCAGGATCCTGATATTTCAAAGTTCCATCCATGACTGTAATTTCTCTACATGATTGAAAAAGGAGCAAATTCTTCATTAGCATGGGTGGCTGTTCTAGGGCAAGCACTGCAGCTTCTTGCTCAGACCTTGGTTAGGGACACTATTCCGAGGCTTCCTTCAAAGGAAGAGAACACAGAGCATGTCTCAGTCTGTGGGGCTGGTGCTTAAGGACTGCAGCGGAAGAAGCCAATCGGTGATTCCTACAGTGCACCAAAGGTCAGTAGTGATAGAAATACTGCTTGCAGATGCTCTTTAAAACAGTTTAAAATAATTCAGTAGTCTTTAGAGAGCAGACAGCCTCTTTGGCTCCCAGTGAAAGACAAAGCTATCTCAAGACAGTTTATGCTAGCTTACATTTATACTTTAAGGGCTGTGTTGCAGCAAAATTCACTAGAACAGAATGTAACCAAGTTAGAAGCTGACCTGTTTTTAGCTCAAGGTCTGTGAGGTTTGCAGATAAGCGTTATCACCAGTCACCCTACTAAGGTAGCTTTCTAGCTCCTTTGCACTGATGCCAGAGAAGACTCTAAGACACATCTACAGAGCAAAATTTGTATTCTTGTCACACAGGTTTTATGATACTACATATGGGGCAGGAAAGGCCTCTGATTAAATCTAGGTGTTCACAATGATGTGGTCATCAATGCTGTTAATAGCAGTGGAACCAATACATGTTTCATTTAACTTCAAGGCTTTAAAAACAGCCCCTATAAAACGGCTGTTTCTCTGCATTTCTTGTAAATGGAAACTAGCTTGGGCAAGAGTCCACACTGTAAATGCCAGTATTTAGATCAGACAAATTCCACCCCCCATTTGCACTTGCCAAGTACATCTGGGAGCCCAAGAGGGTCACTTGCATCATTCAGCAAGTTACCCTGAAAAAGGCTGAATTCAGCTTAGCTTTCTCTGTAGCACTGGCTCTCTTTTTCAGAGACAGCCAGACTGGAGATGAAGCAGGACAGGACCATCTCTCTTACGCGCCTGCTGCAACCACAGAAGATTTTAGAGAAAGAATATATTCTTCTCCAGGATATACACATTATCTGGCATATACACATCCCGGGCTTTCCATTGCCTTCAGTAACAGAGTAAAGCAGAGGTTTATTGCATGTCACTTCCTATCTAATTCTGTACACTACTATAGTGAGAGCTAGATATCAGTCTTGGAGCCTGTAGACTGATTTAGACCTGTTGAGAGAGGTTCTATTATTGATTGGATATACTGAATGTATTGGTTATCTTTTATCTTTAGAGATACTTCAGAGCTCTTTCGTTATTCCTGTGTTTGAAATCGTACGGTTGGTATACATCGATAGCCTTTACTTCGCTAAGGCAAATGCCATAGATTTTAAAAAGATTCTTCTGCCTCAAGAATTAGAAATTAAATGTTTTTATAGCCTCTAGAAAATTATCTCTTTCATCTGAAACAACTTCACTGTCTATGTTTAAATCTGATAATCGGATTACAACCGTGTTGAAAGATACACCCCCAAGTGAATGAGTAATGCAATTTCTGTGTAGCACAAAAGATACCTATCTGGAATGGCACCATCGACTCTGGATGTTCTCTACTATCTTAAAATAATATGGTTCAATCAAAGCCAGTTGGTTTAATAAAAACAAACAGGAGTGCATTAGCTAAGTGGAATCAAATAATACTTGTTCATCTTCCAAATATTGTTTGCCCTTTCACCCTTTCACTACTCTCAGAGTGCTTCATCTATCCCTGAGAACTGACTCTCAGCATCCCTTGTGTATCCACAGCCTTGGTGGCCACCCACAGATGAGAGGTCTCTGCTGAAGAAGGTCCTGCTTCACCTAGCTCAGCTAGCAGGTCTTCTACTCCCTGTACCTGGGAAAAGGTCTTTTGTCTGTGCTGCTCAGTCCCACTGTGCCTCAACATTGATCAGAAGTCCTCTTCCTGGCCTCTATTTTCAGTTTCTTTCTTATTCAGTCTCTGAGCATATGAGGAACTGATCGGTTAGGTAACAAGAGCACAGAAGGGGGCATCTGCCTTTGCAGTCACCCTTTGCTCCATGCTGTTCTGGATGGTCCTCCCAAAATGCTGGTTAAAAAGTGGTGATTATGCTGTGTGAAAAGGACAGTTGCAGGTTTCAATTTGTCAGAGTATTCTCTATATTTTCTAGTTCTGCAGTTCTGTGGAGGATTTTCTAAGTGAGCTGTGCCTGAGGAAAGTACGAAAATTAACTGCCTCTCTTCAGGAAATAAGGTGTAAAATTAAAGCGATCAGAAAGAAGAAACCATGCTTCTAAGAGCCAAGGGCTCAACTTCTGTCAGCTCAGCACTCAGCTCTCCCTATCATTGTCTGCCCTCAGAATTTGATTCCAGTTGCCTTTTCTGAAGTACCTCATTGACTACAGCTCAAATTTTCCTTGTGTATGGTTGAAAAGCCTGGCTATATCTTCTGTTCACCCCAGCCACATCATTTTCAATGACTCCTTTATTCTGGAATTAATGACAGAGCACACTTCGTGGTCCTGTTGTACAGATCCTAGGAACAAATGACTTCAGACTGCGCTAGTCATCGACAGAGATAGGACCTCCACAGGGCAATTCATCTTCCCTATCTTAAACATAGGTTTTAGGACGGAATAATCCACCCTCTGGAAGTGCCTGTCTCTTCTGATTGACTAGTAAGGGACCCTAATGACTGGCGGACAATAAATGCCAAACTTTGAAAGTCTAGGATGCAGGCCGATGAACATTTCATGTAGGCTGCATTCACTAACTGGAAAGGGTTTCCAGACAAACATTAGCAACTCCAAACTTTGTGTCATCACAGAAAAACTGATTTTCTTTAAGGACTGAAGAAAAACATTATTAAAATGCTGTTTCAATAGTACCTTAGAAGAAGAAAAGACTCTATCCAGTTGCTTGAAACTGAACATCTTTGCCTGTACAGGTATTTGCAGGGGACCATATTTCCACACCCCGACCTCCAATAAACAGTGACCATTATAATAAATAAAGAATAAATCCTGTGTGTTTTGGCTGGAGTCACTGATGCTCCACAGAGCATCATGAGAGATAGCAGGGCCATGGCTGTGCCCAGAGCAGCTCTCTGCTGCAGAGACTGCAAGAGGTTGCAGGTCTCTGCAACCTGACTCCAAGAAACCCATTCATCTATCTAAGCAGCACGAAGAGTTAATGCAGCAGGTGTACTATCAAAGATGACAAGACTTTCCCACTTTCATCTCTGAGGAAAGCAGCAGCATAATGAAGATAAATAGGAATTTTACAGACAGGTAATCACATGATAACAGATTCCTGTTATTTAATACCACCAGAGCTATTTCAAATAGTGTTAGGACTTGTCTGTGCCCACCAGTATCAAGTTCTGCTAATCAGTGATCTGTAAATGTGCATGGTTCATTAGGGCCCCAAGAACAGCTGTCCGTGTCCGCTCAGGATCAGATTACAGGATATCATTAACTTGGATTCTATATCCGCTTCGAGGCTTTTGTTACAACTAACTCATAATTCTTTCTTTCTTTCTCTTTCTTTCTTCCTTTCTTTTTTTTCTTTCTTTCTTTCTTTCTTTCTTTTTTTTCCTTTTAACACTCTCCTGGAAACGAGGAGAGGTAAAGACTAAGGCTTCTGTTTTACCTGCTTCTGTTCAGTATCATTTTAACGTACATTCAAAAGAAAGCTGTAAATATAATGTTCATTGTAACTAGTGCAAGAAAACACAGAATAGTTTCATGCCTCTTGCATGTGCTTATGCTCAAGCTCTGTAGTTGAATTGTTGTAGAGGAACTACTGCCTGTAAAATATGTAAAAATACTTATATATAAAACCTCATTATATATTTCAGAGCAAGCCGCAGATTACTTTAGTGACTTTTATCTACTAAAATAATACATTGGTTTGGCTATTATTGCACAACTTAAGTATAGTTCCGGAACCATAATGCTGAGTATGGTCCTTCCTATGAACCGTACTCTAATCACAGTATGGGTTGTTACATTTTGAATGCTTCCTACAACAATAAGAAATTTATAGGGCATATGTAGAAAAAATGGTAATTCAATTATTTTCCTTATTTTTTGGAGGCAATATGCTTCTTTCTAGTTTTTTTCTGCATGAATTCTAAGAGAGATCAAGCAAATCAAAGAAAAAGATGGATGTACAAGTGATGGAATTGGGAGCAGGAATAAAAATCAACTAACACATTATGAGATGGATGTTATTCAATTATCATGACTGTTATTCTCCCAGGGTAATTGAACAATCACAAATTGCATTCATGAATCATTTATTCAAATAAAAAAACCCAAATTCAGAAGTGAGTGTGAACAATTACACCAGCAAAAAGGCAGAAAAGAACACTCTAATGGAGCCAATGTTGTGTATAGCAAATGTGAGTTTATAATACCCTGTTCTACTCATGTCAGCTATTATGCAATTACTGATTAGTAGATCTGTTATCTGATAGTAGGCCTGATTGTTCAGCACTGTTCTTATAAGCAGATTTCTTTCATTCAATATGAATATGACTGAAATCTACTTATTTCAGTAAATGGAACAGGATTAACTTCCTAGAATAGCTGGAATTCCTAGAACAGCTTATTAATTAGTAAGATTAATTAATTAAGATAAATTAGATTAGTCAATTATTAATGCAAACGGTAGATATCTGGATGTAACATGATGCTCATCCTAGGGCTGTAGGGTAAACAGTTTCTGAAAGAAACTTTCCAGACTTTGTTGCCAAAAATCTGTCCTGCTGCAAATCCAGATTTGGCATATGCCAAATATTCAGGTAGTATTCCAAATGAAGTGGCTCTAAAGTGAGGCTGTCAGTCTAGACACCGAAAGTGAATGGCTCAGTTCTCTCCAGGAGAAGTTCATAAAACATCTGCAAGAGGAGTTGGGCTGGCCCCCTCATTGGTAAATACCGC
>NW_010417547.1:2609-19944 GCF_000710305.1 Buceros rhinoceros silvestris | reverse complement strand
GCTCTTCCTCCAAAGTCCCTCAACGCACTCTAATGGAGTGCCTCTTTTCAATAAAGTCCCAAATTTATAAAAACACTTTATAAAGCTAAAGAGCATACACACGAGTTATAGATGCAATGGATGCCTGAAACAAAACTATACATCTGTGGAGGTTTAAGGTGTCATTTATGGACCCCAGTTATGTTTCAGGGTCTTCATTATCTCTTGTTCCTTCTAAATAGACTTTTCCACAGGGATGGCTTTAGATTGTGCTAGGTAGACAATGAAACTCGAAAATGTTGGCCATACCATTTAGCTTTCCACAGCCTGAATCCAAATATGTTAATGCTTCTGATCTGAGACGAGTGCCTAATAGTGTAAGTAAATGAGCAGAGTTAAATACAGTTGGGTGCACTGTACCCTTGAACCTATGGCTGTGAAAATGTGTTCACTTTTGCTCTGTATGAACGACGTGCTATGTACACTTTGTTAGTGAACCACAAGCAAAATAAGACTTGGGTTTTAAACAGTTTCAGATTATTTTTGCTTAGAAGAAAAGCATATTTGTCTTGAAAAATTGAAGTCGATGGGGAGTGCCTTTGACAGAAATCGCAGCAAGAAAAACCTCAGATGTTAATGTTCTGACCTGCAGTCCTCAGCTGCAGATGCTAAAATCCTATTTTAATGTTCCCCACTAAGTGTTCATGCCTAGCAAGCAGCTGAAACACCCCTCAGGGGCTGTCAGCACCACCTCTTTCTGACAGGACAGCAGACTGTCCCCAGAAACATGGAGAGCCCACGCAGTCTTTGAGGGCGCCTCTGGACTGGCAGGCTACAGGCAGCAGTCCAGGGATGCCAGGATTCCCCAGTCCCCTTGCTGGCCCTGGGGCACTGGTGGCGGGAAAAGGAGGGGCAGGTGGGTTTTTTCTGGTCATCGGCATGCTCTTGCAAGTCTTGCTCAGCTCCCTGATGATATTCTAGCAGGAAATCTGCTTGGGCAAGATCTTCTTTCTTGTGTTCACAGTCTAACAGACAATGACAATTTAGATTGAGCAAAAAAATTAGTCTGAAACCAATTTATCACTAGAATATTCTATTAAAGCAAAACAAAACAAAAATGTTGGTGGGCAAATTAGTTTAGTTACGATGGCCTGCAGGTACTGCAGAGTTGGGAGGCTTGCGACTTGGGATGGATTTGTCCCAGCTGGAGATACTACCACAACAATGGGAAGCAGATTGTGGGTCGTGTGTAAAACAAAGCTTCCATCCTGGTTGGAAGAGCTCAGCACAGAGCAGAGGCAACTCACAGGGCCAGAATGGCAGCCTGTCACACAGTGGTCTGGGAACTTCTACAGAGCTGTATGAAGACATTTGCAAGCTGTGTGTGTGGGACGACCAACAGCGAACTCTAAGCGTTTGTCAGTACGCCTGGAGAAAACTAACCTTTATCTTTCTAGAGGGTATCTCCCTATAGCTAGAAGCTGTAAAGAAGGTATGTGATGTTTGCATGCTAGCAATTAGTGTGAAAGATCTCATCACTATTAAAGCCATAGTACTGAAACCTGTTGGCAATGTAGAGTCCTGGCTGTAAAATTGGTACACAATAAAAAAATAAAATTGATGACTACTTTATTTATTCGTGACTCATCACCTATCACTAATAATGTTTGTTAATGAAAAAATGTATTATTGAGACATCTGGTATGAAAAGGTAAATCTCAAAGGATCAATAAGCTACAAATTATTGTTATGAAACAAAATACAACAGAAAAGTACCGATGCTTTTTCACAAAAGATTCATCACAGCTCTGTGTAATGACTGCTATTGAAATTCTGGAGAAACCTCTGTTCCCTGTTGCAACACTGGGGGAGGATTAATGTTGGAATCTGCTGGCAGGACAAATCAGAGCAATGTGCTTGATGTATTTTTCAAAAGCATTCATTTTAATATAGAAATCTTTTTTATCTGACATAGCTTAGTCAGCAAATGTAATTAAAGCTAATCATTCAACTAATTTAGTGTATTTTTATTTATTTATTTAATTCCAAGTGAATAATAGGTCTGTTGTAAAAGAGAATGTTGCTACCTCAAATTTCTTTTAATAAAGCAATAATAAGACACAACAACATGCTATGATGAAAACAAGGTCACAGCTCAGAGCCTTTTCTTACAGCTTTTCTTGCAGCTGTGGCCCAAATTATAGGAGTTTTCCTCTCACTTTGGCTCTAATTTACAGTAAGTAGTTTTACCATGGGCATCTGGAAATACGTGATTTTTCTTTCACCATATTGATTTGTATGACTGTAATTATGATTATCCTGGCATTTGGGAAAAATACTAGTTCTCCTGTCACCTGCTTGGACTTGTTACGTTGTGCAATCTCCCGTAGGGCTTTTTCCAAAA
Source organism: Buceros rhinoceros silvestris (assembly GCF_000710305.1). NCBI lineage: Eukaryota > Metazoa > Chordata > Aves > Bucerotiformes > Bucerotidae > Buceros > Buceros rhinoceros. Next base: position 17,561 of record NW_010417547.1, on the reverse strand, counting down.
AAAGCACATCTGCATGCTGTCTCCTTTATCCTGTTGTCCTATCCGCTCTGTCCTAGGCATGCAGGAGCTGGAGCACGGAGGAACAGGCAAATGAGCCAGGCTGCCTGTAATGACGGCAGCATGGGCCAGCCACAAGAAGCCTGGTCTGATGAAAACTTTAGATGTTTATTCACAAAAATGTAAACTCGTCCACCCCCATGAAAGTAGGGTCAAAGAAAAGGACAGATCCTTTGAGTTTTGCCTCTATTTGTAGCATTAAGACCAAAGCCCTAGATCTAAATGTCTGGAGGTTCTCCAACATTTGAATTCTAGATCCAGATCTGGACTCACATTGTGCATTCTGGGCTCATTTCTGAATAAGAAGGAGCAGTGGTACCCCACTGATCGAACATTCACAGCTATAGTCAAAGAGACATTAAAACACAGCAGACAACACTGCAGTGCAGTTAAATTCCCAAAGAAGGGACTGAAGCTGCTGCTTTGGAAGTAGCTGAGGAAGATTTCAGATGTCCCAGTCTTTTGCATCGGCTTGCCAGTCAGTTCTTTTCATCATTAAACTCAGCAAGGATTATTAACACAGTAACTGGTTCACCTTCACCTGTGTAAAAAAGGTCCTATAAAAATCCCACTGAATCCTCTGAAGATTCAGAGCAGGAACAACCTCTTGTACTGTGAACCTATGCTCTTTATTGTCTTTAAATCAAGAAATACCATTATAAGAAAAGATTGTTCTGGGAGTATTTGGGGAAACTGGTTCAGAAACTGGGGTGTGCATAGAACCTTCACTTCTTACAGGAAAAAACCCATTCTGCTGTGAGAGCAAAGTGTTAGGGTTTATTTGGTTGATTTGATGTATTTTTGTGGTCGGCATGAAAGGGCAGAATGTGGGTTAATTTTTAGCCCGACTTCCTGTGAAAAAGAGATGCATATGGCTTTTTTTGTTTATATAAGTGTATGTGTATGCATACATTTTAATTTTTTTACTTCTGGGATTTGACATAGATCTATAAAGTTCCTACGAGCTGCATGAAAATAGCTAGCCAATTGATAAGAAAGATAATATTATTGCCTGTATTGAGGGGAAAACATCAGTGAGTGTCTTGCCCTTTATGCAGAGAATCTCAGTGTGGGACACTGACCCTTGGGAAGGCAGCATCACTGCTAGATCCACTGCTCACACAGCAACCTACTTCTTCACTCAATACTTAATTCTATGTAAATAAAAGCTATTTGTAAGTCACTCAGATTTTAAACCTCAAAAACTGGGAGATGCTGGGGACCTGTTCAGGAGATGGACCGGTTGTTTGGTCAGTGTCCTTCTATGAGTAGGACTTTATGACATGGTGGGGGATGAGCAGAAGATACCATCACCTGTGGCTTCTGTGCTCTGACATTTTTCTTTATCAGCTGCTCCCTGCCAGTTGTGGATATACCGCCCAGGTTCCTATAGAAACACAGCCATGAGATTGTTGCTATTTGTGTGACTGCTTGGGTTTCCACAGACCCACACCTTGTCAAAACAGCTTTTCAAGATGTTAAGTGATTCAACCAAATTCACAATGGGGTAAATCCTCACAGATCATTAATTCCCTAAAGAGACATTAAATTGGGAAACTGTCTACCAAAAAAAAAACAAAAAGCCCCAAACCCTCAAAAAACCAAAACATGTGACAAAGCCCTGACAAACGTCCTCAGGCAGGGAGTTCCCACCTTCCTAGATGCCTAAGGCATTAATATTGTAGGACCTGCATATGCTGCTCCACCCTGCTTTGCTGTTCTCCACACGTGCAAAATACATCACTTAAGTGGAAAGCGGCTGTTTGAAGTGGCTAAGGGCATCCGTTAACTTGCCAAGTATATTTACAGCACATCTAAAAATTGTTGCTAGGATAACTAAAATGTTTATTGGCAGAATATGAGGAGAGAATTTTATAAAATGTTTGCTTCTGGACAATAAAAAGGAGGAGAGGGTGATGATTGTACTTCTGAAAGTCTGTAACACAAAAGTTTGCACAGTCCCAAATCCCAGCCCATTTATAATGATACATAAATGTCATGCCTTCCATGTCTGAGCAGCAGCCAAGCTAAGGATACATGACATCTGCTCCAGATGAAAGTGATTCATGTTCATAATGTAATTCTACATATATAACAACTTCCTCAACTTTTTTTGCAGTTACCAAGCAATTATTTGGGGCATCTGGAGAGGATTTTCAGTGTAACAGTATTGGCTTGCTAAGACAGTTTGGAATTCAAACTCCCCTTGTGAAGATGAGGATTAATATCTCACTAACTAGTATCTTATGAAAAACTATCCATTTGGCACATACAGAGATATGTGAGAGATTTTTCTTACGCTGAAGCGAATATTCCAGGCTTCATTTGCTTCCTCTGACATTTCTGAAAAATGTGACTTCTTTTATTTTCTCCTGTACAATAAATGCTATAGACTTTAAGTGGAGGCAGTGCTGCAGTACTGCTCAGTCACAGCGCTCTTCATCAGCTTGGTACTCCTCAACCACATGGAATTCCAGTCAACTGGTACAGTGCTCTGCAATTGATTACAGCTTGACGTGACTTTAAGGACACATTCCCTCCCAACATACAATCTCGCTGGTATCAACACCTGCATATTTGACACCTTTTATGTTTACTGCAATTGTTAAATATATTCCATCTTTCCTTTGGCACCCACATCAGTTAATCTAGAATCTTGAATTCATACGGGCTCAATGCTCATCTAATAAAAAGCTAGTCCCTGCCCCAGTAGCATTTACTGCATCATCACTTTTCTTACAGGACATGAATTTTTCAACAGCTTGTAAAAAGTTGTGAACAGAGCCTTAATTAAAACCACATTCAACAGAAAGGTATCTTACATTATGAGTGAAGGAAATATCTGGGTAATATTAAGCAGCTGTTAAAATACACAATTAAATCAAGCTAATTGTTATTACTGGCAGCCCCAATGACAGATGGGCGGTGAAATGCTTGACTGCACAGGCTTTTGGTCAAACAACTGATGTTGCATAGCTACTCAGCAGTAGGCTCCTGACTCCCATTGAATACAGAGATGTAATACTGACAGTTAGATAAACAATGCAATTTGTATGAGGATCAAAAGCATTGTCCTTCCTCCTGTTCTTACCGAAAAGCACTGGCTGACTGAATTCAGACTTGAGAAGCCCTAATGAGGGATCATAGATTTGAGAGATAGGAACCACAAAGGCAGTCTGATCTGTTGACACAGATTCACAACCTCTTCCAGTAATTCCCATTCAATAACTTGTGGCTGAATTGGAACACAACACATTGAACAGACATGCAGTCTTGATTTTACAAGTACTGGGGATGGAAATTCTACATATTTTTCCAGAAGTTCTAAAGTTTCTAAAATTTTCAGGATGCAGGTGATAAAGTCAGTATAACAATTTTGTGCTTTCCCACCCTCTGGCTACCCCCTCTCACCTCTGTGCTGCTGCTCCCTCATTTGTGCCAGTGCAGCCCTTTGTGGATCCATACTGTAAACCAGATGGCTGTAATGATTAAAAATACATGTCAGCTTCTCAATTTGACTTAATTACACAAGAAACACATTGTTAACTGCCTCCTTAAAGGCTGAGGCATTGCTGCAAACTTGATTTAGTCTTGTTCCACATGCTTCATAGTTATTTACGTCCAAACTGTGTTTAAAATACTACCTTTCTGCTATGAAAAAGCTTTACAGCCACTACAACTGTATTTCTCTCACTATGCACTAAAAAGTGAGTGAGCAAGTTTCATTGTATCTGACAACATAGTTACTAGAAAGGTGAAAAAAAACATAAGCATTTATGTAGCTGGGCAAGAGCATGAAAGATCTCTGGTTTAGTGAATGAATTTTAAGACAAACTGCAAGCAAAGCAGATCAGTCAACATTTCAGTTTTCCCTTTAGTTCAGAAGTGGGAGTCCTGGTGTCTTCCCTTGGCAAGACTTGTCTGTCAACATCCTAGGAGCCTTTTTGAGCTTGTAGGAAAAGTAATTTCCTTACAGAGTCAGCCACAGGACTGTTTCCGATCATTTGACCCTACCTGGGAGCCTGGGGACTGACAACCAGTACAAAGCTAAAACAAGATCTCCTTGTCTCCTTGGAGCTCTGTGTACCTTCTGCACCTGCAGGACTTTGTGGCATCAGCTGGTCTGGCAATTATGTCTGGAAGTAAATGATCCAAAGGAAGCATGATGACTAAGTACCTGCACTGCCTACATATAAACAGCCCTGCTGTTCATCGGGAACAGCCTTGTGCATGTGGGAAACAGGCTGTCCTCAGCAGCTACACCAGGACACCAAGTTCCTTGAAGGAACTTACCTTCTTGGCAAAACCTGTCTCTTTGAAATCTCAATGTTTTCTTCTTTATCCCCATGTTCCAGGAGGTAACTCCAAATCCCTCAGAGCTTAGAGCTTGCACACCCCATGGCCAAGCTGATCGAAAGGGAGCTTTTGTGTGTTGGGGCTGGTTTTGCCCTGAAAGCCGCTCATATACATGGTGATAGGCACGTTGGAGGAATCTGAATAGCACAGAATATGCTGCCAGCTCTGTTTGAAATCACTTTCTTCCCAGTGAGGTGGTTCTGCTTGTGCCTCCAACCTGTGGAAAGGCATTATCATTCATTTAATACAGCTTAAAGTGGAAAGATAAGAGTGTTGTCTCTGTGTGTGGGACTCATCTAAGGCTGCAGTTCGTTTCTGTGCTGGTGAGCAAACAGGAGAAGTTACAGGAGGGAATACAAGTGAACAATGTAGAACAAGCCTGATGAGATCCACAGATGAATCGTTCTCTTTTCTAATCTCTTCCTTTAAAGAAAAAAGGAAGGAATAAGACTGGAAATAAAGCACTATTTTTTTAACAGTGCGTGCAATTAACTATTGAAACAGCTTGCTGTGGATTCTCCTTCATCTGAAGGCTTTCAAACAAGGCAGGATGTCTTTCTAAACGGATTCAAACAGATTCAGCCTTGATGTCAGTTTTCCTGTATCCTACAGGGGCGCAGATGAGAATTTTTTACAGCCCTCCTGGACTTAGACTCCCTGTAAGTTCCACTTTAGTTGCTCTCCTTCTGCATGGTGGGAAGAGGACATATTTTTTTTAAAATTAGACAGCAAATTCTTGGTGATTTTTTTTATATATATTTTAGTTGCAAGGTCATGTATATGTATATATTTTGCTATTTTAGTTGTAGATTCATGCAAAAAAAAATCCATATCTCCATCATATCTTTTTCATTTCTTTACTTCTGCTGATTAAATTTTTAAGTTTCCAGCTTCTGTGACTGAAGCCAGCACCAAGAATAGAAGGCAGGTCCTTATGCTAAACCTACTAGGATTAAATATCAGGCACAAATAAGTATAAAAATAAAGCATGATTTAAAGATGCACAGCAATGTTAAAGATTTTGATACATCTGTGGATCAGATAATGGGACTTTGCTGCCTATCATTGTCTTCCCAGTATGATCTTAAAAGATTTGGTTATTTAAAAAAAATCATGTAGTGCTTAAGCTTGATAAGCTTGATAACCCTAAAGTTACCTAACAGCTTCAGGGCCACAGAGGAGGCTTGTGCCCTTCCAAAGTGTCAGTGGGATGACAGGCAGGATAGCCAGGAGGCCCGGAAGTCTTACTGGTACTGTACTTAAACATGGAGTTACTGGAACAGAAATTCGCTTCCCTGCTGTCTAATACATAAAGCAAATAAGATTTTTTTTTTTAATTCAACGGCATATTGATTTAAGAAAGAAAATAAATATGACATTAAGACGTCAGACAACACTGGTCTGTATTCAGTAATTTAAGATAAGGTTATATTGTGTTATGGAATATATTGTATCCCATAACACTTAATTACTTCAACAGCACCTGTGATAGGTAACTGATTTCAAGAGAATTACCTTAAAGTCAGGGCTGTCAGTGAACCCTCCCACTGGTAATCTAAGCTACCATTCTGATCTCTTTTCAGTGTTATTTATGGCTGGCTAACTTGACTACCAGATAGAAAGTACACAAACACAGACATTAAAAGATCTATGCCAAATAACAGATTATCTTGGAGATAATGGTGTTTGTGTTCAACATTTTTTCAAAATACCAAGCTGGTCCTGTGGGAGGCTGGAAAATGTTTTCCTCCCCTTTGAGGTCTTGATTCTGCTCAGTGTGACCTGTACTGCAAACACTGTGAGAGGATGGCGTTTAGTTTGAACTCATATTTTCAGTCTTACTGCAATTATAATAATGAGAAGAATCTGGTACCGGTCTCTGTTTTCTTTTCAAATATTAATTTTCTTCATAGTCACTTGTAAGCATTGACCAGCATTCTAAACAGGTTAGGTAACTGTGATTTTATCTATATTCATAGCAAAGCAGAGGCATAAGCCTAAACCAATTGCCTGCATCCACTGTCCAAAACCCAAATTCAGATCCCATCTAAAAAGGTCCCTTTCGACTTGTTGGACTGGAATCCCCAATGCGCGTGTCCTGGCCTTCAGCCTTCTGTGGAATCTACATGTGAATAATGTTTGGCTTTCAGCCTTTACATCCAGGAAAAAATAATATCTCCAAAACCGTATGATCTAATGGCAGAACTCAGACAATAAATCAGGCCAGTTGTCACTATTTGGTCAGAAATGAGTAACAAACTTCCAAAAATTGAGATCTAGACGTGAAACTTAGATAAAAGAAAGTGGAACGCTAGAAAACATCTTTAAAAGAGAGGCATGAATTTTTTTTTGTAGCGAGTAAGTTGTTGATAAAATTTTCCTCTTTCACAAGCAGTTCTAAAATGTATGCCAATTCTTTATTCTGCTGTTTTTCCATAGAATTGGAGGGGGGGTTGTTTTTTAAAAATGTTTATCAATATTTTTCTGCTTATAGGATGGCTTATAATATGTAGCAGGGCGGTATTGGTGCTATTTTTGCTCCTGGATTAAGAAAATGTATTCACGTACACTTGAAAATTTCCCTACTTCAAAAAACATTGCCCAAAAAATCATGAATGCTTTGGTCTTCTTGCACTGAGTGCAAAACCTGTAATCCAATGCTTACAAAATGTCTCTTGGTGTTCTTGCTATAATTTCCATAGCTGGGATATTTCAAACTGTCTTTCCTGAATTACATCTCTGTTAAGTACTCTTTAAGAAAAAACAGAAATTTTTCTGCTGTTGCAGAGCACTCCTTTCCAGAGACAAGGATCTCACACCTGTCACTCTCAGTGCCATCCTCAAACCGATAAACTGTTATAAAGGAAATGCTTAAATAAGTGTGTATGTTTCCATGTTCTCCTTTTGGGGTGTGCCCAAAAGAGGTACCAATGCTGGCTATGCAGAACCCTGTCTGCAGAATGAAAGCAAGATCATCTGATCATGCCCATCCAAACGGAAACTGGTTATATACAACATCCCACCCATCTCTCCAGGCACTAAAACACCAAGAGGACTTACATCCAAAGAAAAGGAGAAAAATCAATATTTAGAACTGGATAAGCAATATGAAGAAATCTGATAATAAGCATGTAACCACCCAGGAGATCTCAGTACAAGAAATAAGAATAGTTTGCCCTTGAATGGGGTTCATTAACTTCAGCTATCTACTGGTTAAGTGACTAATGCAAATTTTCATTAGAATTCCTTGAGAAGCTGTGGAGAAAGATAGACTCTTCCACAATACATATCATCTGATTTCAATATAGGTATTTATAGTAGGTGGGATAAATAATGCTATACAGATACATATCTCCATATAGGCTCCATCCAGAGAGACTAGATAATTTGCTTAGACTAGACACCTAAATTGCAGATAACTACAATCTGGGAAGTTGGATCTTGCCCTGGGTGGCTGGCTGAACAGAGAATATTTCTCAGGTTACTTAAAAAATGAATGCCACACTGCTTAGAAAGGCTTCTGATTACTTGCAGTCATTCCTGGATGTCATAAATTGCTGTGTTTTATCCAGGATCTGCTGTGGAACTTGCAAACACACTTTGTAGAAATTCTGACATAACAGGGCATCCCAGGTCTGTCAGGAAGAGAGCAAAGCACCCGAGTGCTGGCTCGGGTGCTGACTTGGAGCTCACATGCTAGCTCGAAAAACTAACTAACTAACAAACTAACTCGAGTATTGCTAAAGTGTGCTCCTGAGTCTGCACCTTGGGAAAAAGAGGACTTGTAATCAGCAACAGCAGTGAACTCCCAAAGGTTCCATGCCAGTTCATGGCACTGAGCAAACAAGCCCTCCCAGGGCCCTGAAGAGTTGTCTCAGCACCACTTCTTCCAAATTTCTGAGGGTCCTGTTAATGGAAACACAGGGCTGGCACAGCACAGCACAATTTTCATTTGGGTGAGGTTTACTGAGTGAGATTATGACTCAACCTAGTCCCAAAATAAGCTTAGCTGTGCCCCTGAGTGGCACTGCTGAGTCAGTAGGACCACCTTAGTGCTTGCTTTCAGGCCATGGGTAATTCACAGGGCAGATAAATGACTCACTGAGGAGTAATTGTTGGCTGCACCCTCTGCTTTCTAAACCTGCCACTGAGAGTCCTAAGTGTTCTAATGCTAAAGGACTGTTTTCATCCAGTGCGCTACACGAAACGTACCTAAATTCCATCTGCACCCCTTATTCTCTCCTCTCTGAAAGCATTTAGAGAGAAGCCCTAAGACTGTAATCTTTTCTTTTCTCTTGAAAGAGACCACTCTCACAGCCCTGCCTACCACAGGAGTTCTTCTTGTTAAACAAGAAGGAGCACCAAGGGTCTCACTTGACAGCTCAGACATATTTATTGATTTGTTTTTGTTGGCCCAAGACCCTAATCGTGGTAGTAATCTGCGAGGAGGTGGTGGCAACGATATATCTACATGGTCTGCCTCCCTTTGGAGGGACCCTGAGGTCTGCCTCACCAGCAAAAAGCTTTCACACAAGTGATGCTCATTCCCTGAGAATTTATGGATATTTATTTTTGTTGATATTGCCCTTGACTGCTGCCTGATAATGATGAACCTTTTCATTCAATACATTCATGGGACACCTACTGCTATATGGTCATAGTTTTTAATGCCAGACTTGAGCTGATTGGGACAAAATTTGCCTTGCCATGTATTAGCCTCAAGCTCAAGAGTTTCCAAAAATTATCACTCCTCCTCAGCCATTTTCAAGAATAAGAGGGGGGGGGAATTATTCTTGCCATGTGAAAAACAATTTTATTTAGGATAGTCTCATTTTGCCACACTTCTAACAGGAGAATGGGAGGCTGGGCCTACAGAGGAATGCCTCCCTGTATAGAGTCACAACATGGCATTAGCTCATTTACGGGCTCCCAGGAGCAGGATGGGCAAAGGACTAATGAAAGCAGCTCCCAACAGTTTCCCAGTCCAGCTGGAGGGCGAGTTTTGGACCGACACATCCATAGGTCCTATGTGAAAGCAGCAAAAACGAACCATCTCCATTAACTATTTAGACAAGATTCTTCTGATTCTTTTCTCACCTTTAGTGCCACTCCTAATAATTCCTGTAGACATATCTCAGATAATGGGATGGTTCAATCTTATTTTTTCCAAATTTAATTTTTACAAAGCTTATGAAATCATGCATGGAATCAAAGTTAAAGGACTGTGTTAAGACTGAAACGTCAATAATTCAGTGTGAATGCTTAAACTGCCAGTGCAAGCTTAATCTGGTCACTTTGGTGTGTGTGCATTATGATAACCTTTAATTACACGATCCCAGATTACTTCATGGTGAGGTAATCACCTCTCTGCGACACTCCTGGGAATTTGCTGGTCTGACTCCAGAAATGATGTTTGGAGTTTTTCTCACAAAGAGGTCTTGGTGTGCCTCTGCCTTGGGCAGGAGAACAAAAGGGACCTTCAAAAGGCTGCCCTCACTGTCTGCTACCAATGCTGTGGCTCAACCGGTCCCTGCTCAGCAGGTGAGCTGTTGTATTCATTACAGCAGAGGTGTGGACCTTGGCTTAGAGAAAGATTTGTATGTGAGAGAATATTCTGTGTAAGGTAAGGAGTATTAAGGAGGAGGATTTTCAGCTTGTCAGGAGATAAGGAAGCTTGATAACATTATGGAAAGCTAGAACTTTTCTCCTTTTCTGGAGGAATTTTGGCAATATAAATGAAGTAACGGGTTTGCAATATCTTGGTAGACTCATAGCAGCAAGAAAGTCAAAATCACAGAAAAGCAGGTTGTATCTGCTTTATATTTCACTGTATAACATTCATCCAAATTATTCTTGCATGTATGTTGACTATTCTGTTTGCAAGGGCTAACATACCTGTTATGCGACCATTTGCCTCAGGGTCAGTCTGTACTGACTGAGCCTCATGAAAGACAAGCATATTTAGTGAAGCCAAAAAAAGGGAAATTTAGAGTTTTGTCCGAAAGGCATCCTAGGATAATATTATGTATTAAAGGACATAATTAAGCAATTCTAAGTCAAATTCTGATTAAATTGACCGAGTTTTAGAAGAGTCCATACTTTTGTACATCTGCTGTTATAAAAAACAAATTATTTTTGCCCATTTCTACCAACATAGGCTTTCAGCTTTTCTATCATTCATGAGTATCTTTGAGTGAACGTTTATTCATATAAATGCATGTATTTTGTTTTTTAACATAGCCATTGTCACACACATAGTTGTCAGAAGAAATATTAAGGAGGTGTAGATCAATATGCTTCAAGTATGTTGATTTTCTACCCAGCTAATTCATCTAATCTTGATAGTATTTGCGAACGCCTTGCCCAGTTTCCAAGGCAGAAAAAGCTCGAATCAGGACAGCTGTTGCCCATCTCTGTCTGTGTAAGGGTGCAAAATTAGGGAGCAACCAGAAAAGCAGTGGTTCTCCCTTTTCACTTAAACATGTGGTTACTGGTTATTAGTCAGGTGCCTGGAGCTCAAGGAATTTAAGAATAAATTCAGCTTTGGAGGATCACCTAGCAACAGTGTCTGGGAAACCACTGCTCTAAGGGATTTTTCACTTAATATATTAAGTTTTCAAATACAAGGAAAGAGCATGCAAAGCCTCACATGAGATAGGTATCTAAGCAAATCAACATCCAGCTATGACGATTACAGGAGTCATAAAAATAGGCTGCCTTATGCTATTCAAATTATATGGGGAAATTATATTCCCCAAACATTTGGGCAGACAAAGTCGGTCTCAATTATAAGTTCTCCAAGTGTCAGTGGTGCATGCAGCATGAAATCAGATTTGATTTTAAATATGCATGGACAGGCAAAAATGCATCCAGCCATCTTGGAGACCCATATTGGTATGGGATGCAATATAGTACAGGAATAGGAGGTTACTGTAAATCAACAAAATGCAAATATTCAAAATGTAATTTGACCAGGACATCTTTCTGAACTTCTTCTACTGTAAAAAATACTATGATTTTGACACCTAGTCACAAATGCCCTGCAGAAAATTTGGGGGATGGAGATGGCTTTTTCCCCCCTTCACCTGTTCTAATAGCCATTGGATTATTTAAAAAAAATGTCTAATTTAAACTTTGTTTTAAAACCCCAGATCACAGCACTCCTGCACTAGGTCGCAATTCTGTAGGCTGCTGGAGGAAGGACCTTCATGTCCTGCAGGATCTTCATGTGAGCCTGATACAGGAACACGGAGTAAACAATTAGTTTTCCATTTTGTTTTTCAGTTCTCAAGACTTTAATCTTGCATCTGTGAGAAAAGTAGGCCACATGCTGCCGATGTCTCACCATTATCCTGTGGGGACAAAATGTGTAACAGTGTGTTTTGACTTGTACGCCTGTAGGAGTTTCTGCATACTCTTTTACACACACGGGGAATGTTTGTTCTTCAAATAACTGATGTATTTGAGGTCTGTTAAAACTACTGTGAGCTAAAGAACCACTAACATATTTGTCTGTATGGTAGGTATGGACTGGCATATCATCATAATGAATTATTCAGTTAAATATGCTAATGATAGCACCATCATCATCATCATGGCTTTGCTTCGCGAATGACGATCTGGGAAGGGCTTTTCCCATGCTCACTGCAGGAGATGAGTGCACCCTTCAAGCCTGCGCGGTGGATTTTTTAGGTGAGGCACCAGTGTGCGCTGAACTGGCTCCACCCTTTACACCTGAGGTTCATCTGCCAGGGCCTAGCGAGCTTGGACGGTGACAGCGAAGTCCTCGGGTCGTAGGTTTGGTTAGAGTGTCCTTCTCTTAGATGATGGATGCCTTACAAGGCTAAACGAGCTCCATCTGCCCGGGTTTGGAGTCAGAGTTGTCCTTCTCCTAGGATGGTTGCCCGAAGGCTAGTGAGCCCATCCTGCCCGTGGACACACTTTGTCTGACCCTTCAGCTGAGACCTATCTGGCTTGAGAGACCCCACTGGAGGCACATGCCACCAGCAGCACAGCTCTCAACCTCACAAGAGCACGCAAGCTCCTTCCCCATGGCAAGGGGGTGCCCGTGAAAGAGTCGCTGCTCTACCTCCGGACATCACAGACCCAGGCACGGGACGGCCGGGGCCTGCCAAGAACAGGAGTCCTGGAGGAGAATGATAGCACTCGGACATATTAAATGCTCAGGTGAATAAAGAGGTGCTTTGAAGTACAGAAATATTTTGAGTCAGCTGAGGGAGTATAAATAATTTTAAAGCATAAGTTTCTGAGAAAGAGAGTGGCTGGATCTCTCTGCTCAGAAAAGTCCCCAATCCAAACGTCCTCTCTAGTAAACTTTGAACACATCTGGATGTAAGGTGCTCCCTGCCATGAGATCAAGTGAAATCAGTTGCAAGTCAGTCTTCAGCTCACAAAGGAGAACCTAATGGTTAGTCAGAAGAATGTAAGAAAACATGTTGGCATTATTCTGGGTGTATTTAAAGCACCTAATGGAATTTTTAAAGGTATCTGGGGACCGAGTACCTGGGCACCTATTTGCCTTCTTATTGTCTTATATACATATATCAGAGGCCCTCTTCTGATCCTGAGAGTTGAGCTCTGACTTCTGTGAATGCCCAAGTCTCCTTCTGAGGTCAGTGAGCAAGATGAGTGCAGAAGGAATGCTGGGTTATGCCTAAAACACTTTTTTCCCCTCAACTTTTGTTGCTCCTGTGTGGCTAGAGATCATGTGGCAAAAACAGTTTCTAATCACATACCATTTTCCACAACGGCCCCTTGGTGTCTGCTTTCCTAGCCCAAAAAATCACAAAGCCGTGTTTATTTTAACATCTCCAGAATGTAAACCTATTCAAAAATATGGCAATAAGAAAGGGATATCACCAGCTAAATAAATCACCAGCTGAGTAACAAATATCTGGTGACATTAGAAGGCTTTTTGCAGGATACCAAGGCCAGTTCAATCTCTCTGGACTGGACTGCAAAACAGTAACTCCTTTAAGTCAGAAGAAAGAGAAATAAATTATCCTGGTGCTATTTATTTACTTGTAGCATTTCTTTCAGCTGCATCCTTGTCTTTCAGTACTCACTTTGTCAGCTTACCATGTCACGGAAACTGCTGCTTTTCAGGATCTCCTGGAGAAGCAAAGCCTGGCAGAAAAAGGAGGCAAACAGTGGATAGGGCCCCTGGTCTTGTTTATACCATGCCTTCACTAACAGAACTGGGAGGCGTTTTACTTTTGCAAGGTAAAGCTAATGTTAGTTGTCTGCTATAAAACCATGGTGGAGAAAGGACAGAAGCTGAATCTTTCCTTTGCTATCAGAAATTGTTCAGGAAACGTTCTTACGGACAGTGCTATTTGCTGGTGGGACTGTCTTGTGCCACCATAACTCAGCCTTGCTAAGGGAACAAGTGTGTCCTGTCACTCCAGCTTTTTTCTCTAGTTCTTACTCCAGAGCTTTCCACCCAGGAAAGGCCCCAGGGAAGGACTGTTATTTTCTGAGAGGCAATTTGGAGAAGACAACTGCAAGCAGAAAAGTTACATGCAATAAGGTAATTATTATGTGTTACTTATCTCATTACCAAAACAAATAAGGCAACAGAAACTCCCACATTTCTGTTTCAGAGAAAGTCAAGTGTCAGATAATTACTTCTCCAAGCTTTTCAAGCCTCCTTCCCCACTTGTGTACAGGGTTATGTGCCATGCCTACTGCCAAAATACAAATCACATATTTGACTCACATGGAGTCGATTTTTTTACTGACCCCAGCGCTAAGAGCAGTAAGGGTGTGGTCTCTGGGTGCCAATACAGAGGAGACAAAGGGTACAGAGGAAACAAAATATGCCCTGCTCCCTCAGAGGCTGCAGCAGGACTAGTTCTCCGGGCAGTTCCTGAGGAGAGGAGAGGGGAGGAAGATATCTATTATTCTTCCCCTTTGTTAGATGGGGACTTGGAGAATATCTCCTTGGGGAATATTCCCTATGGAGGTTTACATGCTGTATTTTATAGAGACGACCCTAAAGGCACAGCATGTACCTGGCAAAAGATGTGTTCAGCCATTATCACTTGAACTTGTGTGCTGATTATTATTATGAGACAAAGAATTAGAGGTGATAAAATCCTGTGTTTCTGTAGTATCATTCTTGTGAAGACCAGAAAGTCCTTAATTAAGCTTCCAAACAGACTTGTGTGTAGCCGAGAAAAATTCAGTACAAAGACGTTAAAGGTCCTGTTTTCAAACTTGTTCCCCAAAATATCTTTAACTTTAGTTAAAATAACTTTAATCATCTGCATTTTAAAGCATGTTCCTGAGACCTTCACCCATCCATGTAACGAGGCTACAGCTGCCCCAGAAAACACTCCAGTGATACAGCTTCTGGGCTGTAATCACAAAAAATACTTTTTCCCTCTTACGGAAGTTATTCCAGTGAAGAGTTAATTGGCAATTGTAAATCCACCTTGGGAATAATTTATTTTGAACTTACGTTTTGGAAGGTTTATTTAAAGGTTTGGAGGAATGTGCCAGTGCTTGTTTTAGGAG
>NW_010417547.1:2287-2513 GCF_000710305.1 Buceros rhinoceros silvestris | reverse complement strand
GTAATTTTCCAGTGCTTGTTTTAGGGGCTCCCTCCTCCCCTTTTTTTTTTTTTTTGGCAAGACAGGATTTTTGTCTTGAGCAACATAGTCCTCAGGCAGGGGGTTACAGAACTAGTGAATCCCAACCAAAGGTATGTGCTCATCTGGCTTGTGAAATCATTTTGGCAGGAGCACTCCCTTGACCTGCCATGTAAAGCACCCAAGAGCACATTTCAGGAGGAAAGGG
>NW_010417547.1:0-2186 GCF_000710305.1 Buceros rhinoceros silvestris | reverse complement strand
ATTCCTGACCCAGTGTGCGTTTGTAGGTGGGAGAGAAGGCTTGATGGTCCATATGCCGCTTGGTCTGAAAGGTCTCATTGATTTTACATACTTCTAAATCAAACTGGCAAATGTGAAAACGACAAGAAAAACTCATTCCTCATAGCGTTTTTTTTCCACAGTTACAGTGATTTAATCCCATATGAGCTCAGTTAAACAGGTTGCATAACAGTTGGCTCCCCATCTTGAAGTCTGCAGATGTTACGCCAGTTTTTATGTGATTTATTTCTGGTCTTTCACTAGCACTAAGTAAAGAAAAGACTCAGGTTTCCGTGTCAAAAATAATTGTTTTCCACTTAAGGGTCCACTTTCTGTTTGACTCCCTTCAACCTCATGGAATTACAAGCTTGTAGAATATTCTGACTAATTAATGTGTCTGATTACTAAAATAATTCCTACAGAAACTAAGGTTACAAGTAAGGTTAAAAGTAAGATTAAAAGTATGAGGTGAAAATCAATAGATATTATTTCCACCAGTAACAACACAATGGGAAAAAGGAGAAAATAGGATGTAGCCTAGAAATTTGCTTGGAAATTCATTTATTGTATTTTCATTTTGCTGAACACTAACACTACCATGCCTCTGGATTTTCTGAATTCTCCTCTCTTTCTGTCTAGAAATTCTAAGGAGTTTTCTGTATTTGTTTGCAATTTCTAGAGTTACCAGGTACCTTTCAAGTCAAGATATTGCTAAGCAGGCCGTACGGAAATCACTGACTTGTTAACGAATGGTATCTATCTGACACTATGACAAGTACCAACAACTACGTGAACAGGACCTGCATGTGATACTTGAGGCATGCCTGCCCTGAAAGCTTCAAACCCAGCGTGTGTACCCCATGGCACCTATAGAAACATGCTGCTATCCCAGCGACCCAGCTGACCCAGTGGAAAGAGGCTGTTATTACTGCTGAGGGAACTCAACAGGAACGCGTGGCCTGGCTTTTACTGGGATAAACTTCTGCTACTGGTTTTGCTGCTGATTTGCACCAGTGGTTTAGACAACGCAGCATTGCTGGTGCTTGTGCATGGATCCACAGCAGCAGCACCAGTGTCACACAGCACATCCAGACAAGTCTGACCTGGCACCTGCTGCTCGCGCTGCTGTCTCCTGAATGGCTGACTCTGCAGCATGGCCAAAGATGCTGCTGTGCTCAGCTGCACCCGAAGACTGTGAGGCATCCGCCCACGAAGTCTAGACAAAGGTAGAATATCCTAAAAATCTGCTCTGACAGGATTTTCTTTTAAATAAAGAAGACCTCTCCAGGAGAACTTAGGTTAAAACTTTAGGAAAATTGTGCTTTTGTTAGTACAGTTTGTTTCATTTGAAAGGTAAAATGCTTTTATTATACCAGTACAAAACAATCCTTGTTTTCCAACAGATTAAGTGTACTTCATTCCCACAATGTACACTCCTATACCAGTAAAGCATTCCCAGAGGAGGTAAATCCTGTATTTTTCAGTCGCTCATCTGCAAAATGTTAAAAAAAATCTCTAAAGAAGGGTATGGTGAGAATTCAGTCATCAGTGGATGAGAAATGCTTTCAGATCATCACAGAGAAAGTCCAATTGCATAAAGGATTACATATCAATATTATATAATCTCTCTCAAGAGATTTTTATGGCTTTATAAAAACATGGAATAAAAATGGATCTAGCTTGCAACCAAAATGTGACTGCACTGAGTATTTGAAAATGATACTTTACTAATCTTTTAAAAATCAAATGTAAATCCATGTAATACCTATGAAATACGTATTTCTCAATATAAAAATGGGTAAGAACATTCCTAATTGCCATCACGATTGTCAGGCGCCAATCATGTCAACGGTTGGCTGAGGTGAGCCAGGTCCGATGACGATAATACCGTTCCCTATCCCACCAGAGATAGGGGAAGGGAGAAAAGAATTAGTGAGACCTCTAAATGTTCTGGGAAACTGAAACAAGGTTTAATAACACCACAAACAGGGATATATTAAATACACAAGAGAACCAGTGAGATACTGAGGGTTTGGGGAAAGCAAGGGTTAACCTGCGGTCGGTAGCAAAAGCGAAACCCGATCTGCGGCAGCGATCCGAGATGGCGGCGGCCACATGGTTCTGCCACGTGAGCAGAACAGAGACCTGCGCAGTTACGAATTACCCGG
>NW_010417546.1:539-913 GCF_000710305.1 Buceros rhinoceros silvestris | reverse complement strand
CCCTGGCCTGTCCCCGTCCTGTCCCCGACATGTCCCCGTCCTGTCCCCAACCCATCCCTGACGTGTCCCCGTCCTGTCCCCGTCCCCCTCGCCTGCTGCCAGCCCTCTCCCACCGCTCGCCCCTCTGCTCCTGCCCCACCTGCAGCCCCTCCGGTCCCACCTCCAGCCCGTCCCCGTCTCCACCCCGCCCGGTCCCATCGCGGTCCCGTCGCGGTCCCCTCCCTCCCGGCTCCAGCTCCACCCTCTGCTCCCACCTCCAGCCCAGCCCCGGCTCCCTCCAGTTCGATCCCATCTGGTCTCCAGCTCCATCCCAGCTCCCTCTGCCTCCCACTTCCATCCCGCTCCTGCCTCCAGCTCCACCACCTCCAGCTCCA
>NW_010417546.1:0-235 GCF_000710305.1 Buceros rhinoceros silvestris | reverse complement strand
CCATCACCCCCACCCCAGTGCCTCCAGCTCCATCCTAACTGCTACTGTCTCCATCCCCTCCATCTCCATCACCTCCACTCCAACACCTCCATCCCAGCTCCTCCTGTCTCCATCCCCATCTCCTCCATCTCCATCCCCTCCACTCCAACATCTCCATCCCAGCTCCTCCACCTCCATCTCAACTGCTCCTGTCTCCATCCCCATCATCTCCATCACCTCCATCCCAGTGGCTCCA
>NW_010417545.1:8838-9113 GCF_000710305.1 Buceros rhinoceros silvestris | reverse complement strand
GCTGCGGGGCAGCTCAGGCTCCGTCCAGTTCCTCAGCCAGCCATCCAGGGACTGCAGGTAGGTCTGCACGTGTGGGCGCCCAGGGAAGTACTGCAGGGCGGGGAGAGGGGTGAGGAAACCCAGACTCGGCCCTGGGAGCAGCGGAGCAGCCTGCTGGCACTCCTGGCTCACCAGAATGGGCTCTGGGCAGCGCCAGCATCCTCCATGGCAGCATGTGCTGGAGGGCAGAGCGGTCCCAGCAAGGTTTGGCCCCAAGCCCAGCCCCCAGGGGCTGG
>NW_010417545.1:8335-8560 GCF_000710305.1 Buceros rhinoceros silvestris | reverse complement strand
CGCGCGCCACTTAAAACCCGCGGGGGCTGGGGGAATGGGGGGCCCCCCCGCCAGCCTGTGCCGCTGAGGGACAGACAGAGGGACTGACCCATGGGGAGGGCGAGGCCAGCAGCACACAGGGAAAACAACCGGGAAGTGAAAGGAAAGGGGCGTTTTGCTAAATCTGAGCTGTTCTCACTGGGCCGGGGGGGAATCCCACCGAGAGCCCCTGATTCACAGGGGGAT
>NW_010417545.1:7728-8024 GCF_000710305.1 Buceros rhinoceros silvestris | reverse complement strand
AGGCAACAGTTAAGGCTGGGACCCGCTGGCTCTGCTCAGCTGGAGCCCAGCCCGGGCTGGCAGCAATCCTGGGGACGCTGCTCCGTCCTGTGGAGGAGCGTGGCAATGGCAACCTCGGGGAAGACCCCGGCACCCACCACCCACCACCCACCTCCCTGCTGCCTCCTGCCCCTTCCTGCAGCTTCACCACTTGCCAAACCCAGTGCTGGGCCAGCGAGGGGACGGTTTGCAGGAAGAGTTAAAACCCGCTGCTGCTCCCCCCTGCCCCGTCCCCTTGGCCAGGGAGCTGGTGCGAT
>NW_010417545.1:6506-7650 GCF_000710305.1 Buceros rhinoceros silvestris | reverse complement strand
TCGAGTGGACGGTTTGCAGGAAGAGTTAAACCCCGCTGCTGCTCCCCCCTGCCCCGTGCCCTTGGCCAGGGAGCTGGTGCGATGCGGGATTTATTTCCCTAACCCTGCGGATCTCCTTAAAGGGAGAAATAGCTGGGGGCAAAGAGAGGAAGAGCTGCACGAAGCTCTGAGCTGAGGATTTCAGGCTCGGTGCACCAGTGGCTCGGGTTGGGAGCTCTTTTGCTGGGGGGAGCAGGGGGTGTCTTGCACATCAGTGAGGGCTACTGCGGGACCAAACTGAGTGCAAGACCCTGGGTGACAGAAGAGGGAGCAAAGAAGGCAGGTATGGCCAGGTGAAGGTCTGTCACGGAGCCTGCTCTGGGACAGGGATGGGGACAGGCCTTTGGCAACCCCGCTGGTGGAAACCTCAGCCAAAGGCAGCACTCCCTCGCACCAGGAGACCAAACTGCCCTGCTTCTGCTGGTGCAAAGCTCCAACACGCTGCAACTTCACCAAGGGCAACGGAGAAGAGAAAAGAAGACCTTAAATCAGGCTCTTCCAGGGCCCGACCCAGAGCAGGAGTCTCTTTCCTCGACTATCAAAGGAGCCCGCAGAGATCAGCTCCCTGAGCCAAGCATCCAAGTCAAGCAATCAGTTACAAACCTCTCTGATTACCGCTGCCACCCCAGCGAGTGACAGCATCTCTTCTGAAAAGACCTGCTGCCTCAATGCCTCCTGCCAGCGCCGATCCACGGTGACAGGAACAGCCCCTCAGCTGAGTGCTGGGACACAGGGCTCACAGGCCCGGCTGCCACGCTTTGCTACCTGTGAGCGCTGGGACGTGACTGTCTGCACCCTGCATTTGCATTTCGCCTTATAAATAGCTACGTGGAGGCAGGGGTAGTTCCTCTTCCGACACCGAGAGCTCCTCACCTTCACCAGTGTGACCACGTAGCACTTGAAGGCGGCCAGCTGAGCTCCCGACAGCGGGGCAGCACGGACAGCCTCTACCCGCAGCGAGTAGTGCAGCGCGGACTCCAGGTCGGCCATGTACACCTTGGAGCTATGGAGGGCAGCGCAACAAAATGGTCCATCAGCCTGTCAACCCACAGCCCCAAGAAACCAGCCACGAGTCTGGGTTTTCCCCGTGGGAAAGGCACAGTCC
>NW_010417545.1:5954-6416 GCF_000710305.1 Buceros rhinoceros silvestris | reverse complement strand
CCTTGACACCCCACAGCCCCAAAAACCCAGCCACGAGTCTGGGTTTTCCCCGTGGGAAAGGCACAGTCCAAGCCCCAGGCCCACCCACAACCACGGCACCTCCTCCCTGCGCAGAACGACAGAGAAGGAGGTCTGACCGGTCAGCGCGCTTTGGCTGGGACACGTTGGCCTCGTTGGAAGCGCCGACAGTTGTATTCAGCTTGTAGGAGCCACGGGTGACGCCCGAGAGCGTGCGCAGGTAGTAGGTGTAGAAGGAGCGTGCCTCCACGTGCCTGCAAGGAAGGAGCAGCTCTTAGCAACACCCCCTTCTTGGCCAGACTGGCAGCCTGGACCCGGGGAACGAGCGCAGGGTAGTCTGTACCCTCCACCCACCCCAGCAGTGGGGATCCTGGCACGCAACCCAGCGACGAGCTGAGCCCCAGGGAGCCACGCTGTGCCGCCTCCAGGCGGCTGAGGCAGGGG
>NW_010417545.1:5355-5819 GCF_000710305.1 Buceros rhinoceros silvestris | reverse complement strand
GCGGATAGCTCAGTCGGAAGCCGTTTTCGCTTCTGCCAGCCCCAGGTAGGGCCGATAGCCCTGTTCAAGCGCCCCACAGAAGCTCCCTGGCCACCGCCAGCCTGCCCAGCTCAGCCACTGCCTCCTTCCTAATGAGCTTTCCCACAAATATAAAGGAGAGCGGAGAGGTGGCACCTCAGCAGGGTCCCCAGACCCACCCTCACCATGTCCCACACTCACACGGGCAAGCGGGAGAAGGAGCCGTTGCGGAGGAGCAGGTAGCCAGAGGGGAAAGTGGTGACACCCAACTTCTCCACGAGTTCCTCCTCGCTGCTCAGCACCCTCCTCACTGCCACGTTCTCGTACTGCAGCATGTCCAGGATCACCTGCAAGTCCAGTGGGCCCAGGGTCAGGTGGAGGTGCGGCGGCATCCCCAGCTCCACTGGGGATGCAGCAGGGCTGTTTTAGCACCCTGGATAACCCTT
>NW_010417545.1:4872-5277 GCF_000710305.1 Buceros rhinoceros silvestris | reverse complement strand
GGATGGGCCGCGGGATCCCCAGCCCCACTGGGGATGCAGCAGGGCTGTTTTAGCACCCTGGATAACCCTTTGACTCCACAAAGTGTCCTTCCAGCTGACCAGGGAGGCTGCCGGGGAAGGACTGCCCTGCCAAAGGCACCCAGGAGTTACTGGGCACTGGGGACATGGGCTTCAAGAGAAAAAGGTGGGATAAATATGGCTGTACCCACCTCTCTGCCCACGAAGGAGTTGCTCTTCTCAAAGATCAGCGCTAAGTACTGGTCCTTGTTCCTCTGGAAGAAGGTGTGAACCTCCTCTGCACTGCAAAAGAGAACAGGATGGCAGCGGGTGCCTCGGACAGCATCAGCCGGATGCTCTGCCCCCCCGCCCAGAAACTGCTCAGCCCTGGTCCCCGGCGACTTGGCA
>NW_010417545.1:3374-4718 GCF_000710305.1 Buceros rhinoceros silvestris | reverse complement strand
AGGCAGCTCCGCCCCACTGAAGTTTCCAGTCCTGTTTTCTGCTCTGGTTCACAGACTTTGTGAAAACCAACAGGGCTCAGCCAAGGAGGCAGAACACAAAGCACAGGCAGGGCAAGGCGGGGGGGAGCTGCGTTCTCACCCAGCGGAAAAAACAGAACGAACTTGAACCAGGCTGTTGGTTTTTTTGGCTAGGACACAGATCATGAGAGACCTGAGGCAATGCCCAGCTCAGCCATCGCTCTGGGAAAGCCAAATACTCCTCACCCCAGGACAGGGGGGCAACCACCTGCACCGGGAAAAGACAATTCAGATCTCAACAGTTTTGTATTTAATCGAGAAAACCCTTCCCTGGGGCGGGAAAAATTTGCCAAGAGCAGCAGCCTCACTCAGCGCAGCGCGGCACTGCCGCGGCCCCGGCACCTCTTGCTCTAATTACGGCTGATGAGCAGGTTCATTAGGAGATGCAACAACATGGTTCATCTCATCCAGGCCACGTAAGTGACTTCAGCCTGGCCAGGTCATTTGCATCTCCCTGGGCCATGGGTGATGCAGCAGCTGCTCCGTGCTTGGTTTTTGGCTGAGGATTCCCCCAGGAACCTGCTCTCCACGGGACGGAGGCTGCCAGAGCCACCCCCCATGGTGCCGCCTCTACCTCGCTGGCTCCAGCGGAGGACAGGCAGGTGGCCAGGCGTCCTGGCTCTGCTCGAGGTTGGTGATGATGGCATGGCGCAGCTCCTCAACGGTGGCACTGGGATCTGCAGGGCAACAGGACACCAAGGGGTCAGTCCTGGAGAAGCTAGTCCCATGGCAGAGCCAAGGGGAGCCACTCAGAGATGCCCTCCCAGGTTCCCCGAGATGCCCACGCATGGGGGGCATGGGCAGCAGGGCTGTTTGCACCTGGGGCAAGAAAACTCTGTGGCTCGCAGTACTCACTGGTAATCCTTATGCCATCCTCTGCCTTCTTGCTGAACGCTCTGAAGAACTGAAAGGGGAGAAAACAAACACAGGGGGTAACTGGAACGAGAGCATTTGGAGCGGGACAGGGAGACACCTCAGCCCAGCAGGCAGAGGATCCCCCCAGACCTGCTCTGCCTCAGTTCCCCCATGATGTTACAGCGTGCTGACCAACACCAGCCACCGCAGACAGAGCTCCTGGCTGCGTCCCCATCTCGTGGGCCATCCCCAGAGGGGAAGGATGCAGGCACAGGCTGCAAGCCACCTCCAGCCAAGGGCTGAGTGCGGGCAGGCAGGTGTCTTCAGTGAGGCAGCCAGGACCTTCCCAGGCTTGCAAACCACCGTCTCCATGCTCAAGAGCTCTCACCAAGCAGGAGAAGGGTTTTTTCC
>NW_010417545.1:1835-3271 GCF_000710305.1 Buceros rhinoceros silvestris | reverse complement strand
CCCCCATTCGTGCTTCCCAGAGTGGCTCCAGTACCCGCGGTACAGCCAGAGCAGTGACACCAGGTTGCATGAAGCAGGTGTTTGCTTTGCAGGCTGGGCTGGGAGCGCGGGCTGTTTGCAGAAGGCGTTTCGCAAGGACAAGGGATGCAAAGCAAATGACCCTGCCACATCAGCACACCTCCCTGCCCCGGGACATGTCTCAGTCCATGTCCCATGGGTGGTGGGTGCTCGGTGAGACCTTGGGGCAGGGCTGGGGCACAAGCCAACCTTCCTGGCAAACCCTCAAGTCTGGCGCCGCCTCGGCTGAGCCCATATCTGGGACTAAGGGCATGTTTAAGGAAACCCTTATCCCCTCGCTCCCTCTCAAGGCGATCCGGGCTTTTGCCACCTGCTTCGGCTTCACTGCTTGTGTTGGAGCGAGGCTCTGTTTGCAGTAGGAAACGCTGCGACACAGCGTATTGACACAGCTAAAGGGCTGGGCATGGGCCCAGGAGGAGGGAGGGCACCTCGCCAGCCACCGCAGCATGCTCCCGGGAGAGCCCCGTGCGCCCTCCCGCAGCATCCCCGCGCCCTCCTCCAAAACCTGCACCTGCAACTGCTCTCTACTCGCCAGCAGCCTTTCCCAGAGGGTTCCAGTCAAGATTTTGGACTCTCCCCCATCCTAGGGGAGACTCAGCCTCTACATTCCACCACAAAGCAGCATTTTGCTTTTCCTTCCTCCTTGTTGCTACATCACCCGGCAGTTGTCCTGGCTGCAGCCCAGCCACAGTTTTGGGGAAGGGTGAAACGGCAAAGCCTCAAAGGGAGCGTTTTGGTGCAATAGCGCTGCTGATCCGATTGAGCAAGAGTGGGACAGGCTCACAGGGAAAGCACAGCGAAACCAGGCGACTTCCCGGCACACGCGGCCCTTACCTTTAGCGTGGGGAAGCCGGTTATCCCAAAATCGATGCACACTTCCTGGTTGGCCTCGTCGGCACAGTCGATGGCCGCCAGCATCACCGCAGGCCTCCACTCTGTGGGGACAGAGAACGCAGTCAGTGCAGCTCAGCCCCTCCGTGGCCCTGACACCCGCCCCGCTCTCCACAACTGCTGTAGCGAGGGCAGGGATAGCCCACTGCTCTGGCAGCACAGCTCCTCCCGGCCCCAAAAATCACAGCTCGCCCCTGGCAGGAGACCAGCCAATGGTTTCCGAGCCCCAAGCACCCAAAGCAGAGGTCGGGGACAGAGAACGCAGTCAGTGCAGCTCAGCCCCTCCGTGGCCCTGACACCCGCCCCGCTCTCCACAACTGCTGTAGCGAGGGCAGGGATAGCCCACTGCTCTGGCAGCACAGCTCCTCCCGGCCCCAAAAATCACAGCTCGCCCCTGGCAGGAGACCAGCCAATGGTTTCCGAGCCCCAAGCACCCAAAGCAGAGGTCTGGGCTGGAGCTGGGTGCT
>NW_010417545.1:1225-1582 GCF_000710305.1 Buceros rhinoceros silvestris | reverse complement strand
CCTCTGTCCCAGAGGGAAGAGGCTGCCAGGAGAAGGGGCGGGATGGTAAACCACAGCAGGGAACACAGGCTCCAGCTGGTCTCACCCCAGACCAAGGGCACGGTCGGTAACAGAAAGGGAAGAACTCAAAAGCATTGGCCATGGCACCACAGCAGAGCCCGCCCAGGCGCTGAGCATCTGGTCCCCCTCTGCGACCTGCGGCTCCACGGGGTAAATCAGAGATGAAGGAAAGGGGGTGTGGAGGCATTTCAAGAAGGAGGCTCTGAAAGCCAACCGCAAAACAGAGATAAAATGGCTCTGAAATGGCTCCTTTTTAGCGTAAGGATGCAAATCCGAGAATGACCAGCCTCTGCTTCG
>NW_010417545.1:0-1077 GCF_000710305.1 Buceros rhinoceros silvestris | reverse complement strand
CCCTGGACAGACGCCTACCAGAGGTGGGGACCCACTGGGACCATCACAGGTGACAGACGAGCTGCTTCCCCCTGCCCCAGCACCAGTGGCCCAGGAGGGCCGGTGCCAAGCCCTGCCGCAGGGAGCCAGGCACACTCCTGGACTCATCAGCACGTGGCACCCACACATCACCCCGGCATCGGCATCCTCCCCATCCAGCCCACTCCTACGAAAATCCACCCCGGCACCGGTAGCGCAGATGCCAAGCGGCACAGAGGTGGCTTCCTCTCCCTGCCTCCAGGAGCACCCCACCCGCAGTCCAGCCTCCAGAGCGGGGAGCCCTGGGGTGACCCCATTTTGGAGGAGAGCCAGGAGAGCCGACGCTCGCCCGCAGGGCCTGGGCACGCACCCCATTTCTCACATCCTGCCCCGTTGGGGAGCGCTGACGGCATCCCCTGGGAAAGGACGGCATCCCCTCGGAGGGACGGCACCCTGACTCACCCGGCAGCGACCGTGCTGTATCAATTAGCGCAATGACAGGGAGAAGCCTCGCGTACCTCGGGATGCTGGGGGTGGCAGGCTGAGCCCCAGTGGGATGAGGGGCCCGGGAGTGGGGTGTGTGGGTTCCCAAGCAGGGCTGGGCACCAGCCAGGCCCGGCATCAAGGTCAAAGCCAGGCACCAACAGCTGGGATCAGTGCCTGCCGGCCTCCCTGCGCAGGCACCGGAGAGGAGTGGGGCTGAGGGAGGGTCTGGGGGGGGAGCAGCAGGACCCCCCGTTTCCCGAGCGGGGCTGGGCACCAGCCAGGCCCGGCATCAAGTTCAAAGCCAGGCACCAACAGCGGGGATCAGTGCCTGCCGGCCTCCCTGCGCAGGCACCGGAGAGGAGTGGGGCTGAGGGAGGGTCTGGGGGGGGAGCAGCAGGACCCCCCGCGTCTGAGGCGGGCTCAGCTTTTTGCTAAACCAGGCCTAGCCATGACAGCAGGGGGGCCTGGGCCTCTCCCTGGGCTGACACTCCAGAGAGCCTAGGACAGCAAGACAGGGTTTAGGGCTGCTGACAGGGGGTGGGACAGAGGGGACGGAGGGGTGATGATGAGGAG
>NW_010417544.1:538-808 GCF_000710305.1 Buceros rhinoceros silvestris | reverse complement strand
GGCACCCAGCAGGTGAGGCGGTGTTGTGCCGGGGTTGCCAGGCAGAGCTGTGGCCCTGCGGTGGCTCTGCAGCCTCCTGCTGGCAAAGGGCGAGGGCGCACGGCTGCGCTGCGACACCTGCGAGGGGCCTCACCGCCCCAGTGCACCGCCTCCCCACTTACACCGATTTGTGCTAAATAAAACAAGAAACTGTTTTTCGACCAAACTGCGCCGTTCCCAGGTACTGACCCAAGCCCCGGAGCACATAGGAGCTGATGACCCCACACCGGT
>NW_010417544.1:0-266 GCF_000710305.1 Buceros rhinoceros silvestris | reverse complement strand
TCTGCCTTTCCTGAAGAGGGTCCTGGCACGCCTGGCTTGTCAAACCCCGGCGGTTATCGAGGGAAGCTGCAGAAATCTCACCGCAGGTGCAGGCAGGATCAGGCCCCAGCCAAAGCACCACCCTTGGTAGTCACAGCTGGACGCAGCCGTTCCAGAGCCCCCAACCCCCCGTCTCAGCACACGGAGAGCCACCCGCACAAGCAGCACGTCCTCTCCCAGGAGATGATTTGACTCCTCCGAGTTTTCTGCTTCACTTTCAAACGCAG
>NW_010417543.1:0-214 GCF_000710305.1 Buceros rhinoceros silvestris | reverse complement strand
CCTTCTGCCACCCCCGGCACCCGCGGCCGGTGTTGGGCATCGTACCCGGCTCAAGCCCATGTGGTAACTGCTCTTCTCCAGGTCCAGTGACTCCAGGAGCTCCTCCACCGCCTGCGAGGAGGGAGAGGTGTCGGGGCCAGGCTGGCAGCACCCCAGGGAGCAGGGGAGCCCCAGGGGGCAGGGGCCCCCGGCACACAGGACTGGCCCAAGGGCA
>NW_010417542.1:0-1698 GCF_000710305.1 Buceros rhinoceros silvestris | reverse complement strand
CTCTCAGATGGGTTGTGGGTAGAACTTTTCCGTGAAAATGAGCAGCTCCTCTCCCCTGTATTGCCCTGGCTGCAGTGTGAGCTGGAGGCCTTGTACACGGCGCCGTGGTGGATGGCAGGGCTCAGAGAAGCCCAGCTGCTGAAGGCCCTGTGCTGCGTTGGGCCAGATGAGGAGCTGCTGGTTGAAGGGATGCACGGTACCTTCCACGAACATATGGCACCGCTGGTCCACAGCCTCATCAACGTCATCGAGCAGCGGAGCCGTGAGCAGGCCTGGAGGCAGCTGCACCACCCGCCTGGCAGGGCGGCCGGCTCCATCCCCTTCGACCCTGGGGAGGGGACTCCCCACTCCAGCCAGGCCTCTTCCAGCAGCCCTGCAGGCTCCAACGTGGACGAGGAGGAGGAGGAGGAGGAGGAAGGCAACCCATTGGAGACCGCCAGCCACAGGGTTCCCAGCTGCCCCTCATCTGCACCCAGCCCTGCAGAGCAGGAGCAGCCCCAGCTGGAGCCAGGGGAGGAGGCAGCAGACCCCTCTGCCCAGGGCTGCAGCGGCAGCCCCTCTGCTCCCGGCCAGAGCAGGGGTCGCCTGCCGGGAGAGCCCCAGCAGCCCACAAAGAGGAGGGCACCCGGCCCCCAGGAGCCTCCTCAGCCCCACAAGAGGCAGCGCTGGCGGCGGCACTAGCAGTGCTCTGGCTGCCAGCAACTGGAAGATGTACAGTTCTGTTTCACTAACTCTCTGGGTGCTGCTTTCTCCCCCTTCTTCCGCTGCCTTTCCTGGGAAACCCAGTGGCAGCCTCAGAAGCTCTGGCAGCGCAGCTGATGCCGGGGGCAGAGCGGGCAGGAGGGAGAGCTGGTTTGGCCGCAGCTCTGATGCCCTCAGCCTGCCTCCGGTCCTCCCTGCCCAGATATCAACGCTTCTGCTCTGCTCTGGTTTCTCTCTGCTGTCTGGCAGCAGCCTGGCCAAGCTCGCTAGAGGGAAGGCTGTCAAGGAGGGATGGATAACGGGCAGGAGGATGAGAGGAGAAACGTAGAACTGTCGCTGGAGGAGAAGAGATACAGCACAGGAATTGGCAAGATGCAGATGTTGACAAGAAGCGTGGGCTCAAGCGTTATCTCTTTGCATATAGCCTGTGCCCTCACGTTCTCCTAAACTCCCACACGTACGGTACCAGGAGGGCTTTGCTAGAGATGTTGTCTTCTAGGCTGCAACCTATCAGCAGTAGCTCTGAGAAGAAGTGCCATGACAGTTGCTCTTTGAGTTTGGGTGCTATGGTTTGAGCTGAGTGCTTGAGCCCAGGTTGTGGCTGCAATGCCTTCAACCCACACTGTCTTCTGCCTAGCACAGCATAGCGTGGCATAGTCAAGCCTAGACCAGCCTAGACTAGAATTCTGGGCCATTTTGGAGAAGTTCCTGCCTGCTGTTCTTGCAGCAGTTAAATGCTGCTTTTTCAGCACGAAGATGCCCCTGGTTCCCCTGTCGGGGGTCAGGAAGGGCTTTCTTCCTCTGGAGCAGATAGGCACTGGTCCTCAGGAGTATTTCGCCTTACTAGAACACGTTGAGCACAGCCCTGTGCCAGGGTTTCTCTGGGCCCCTTTGGCTAAGCGCCTGCCCGCTGCTCTTGCAGCATGAAGACACCATCCTGGATCCTTCAGGAGCTGCCGCTTTTCAGCTGTCCCTGACTGCAATAAAAGTGCATCT
>NW_010417541.1:6312-6601 GCF_000710305.1 Buceros rhinoceros silvestris | reverse complement strand
ACCAGTACCAGTCTCAGGGCAGCCATCCATACTGGGAATGGGGCCAGAGCACCTTCAGAGCATCTTGGTCCCACAGTGGGAGAAGCCTGCTCCCGCCCCAAGGGTGCCCTACATCCACCCACCAACCTGCGAGAGTGCCCCACGCGCTGCCCCGGCTCGGAGGTACCTTGTCCAGGGTCAGGAGGGACTTCACGCCGAAGCTCATGCAGCCGATCAGTTTGCTCTGTCTGCAGGAGAGCCGGCGGCCGTCAGCACGCACGGAGAACTCCCTGGGTACCAGCCCCCCACA
>NW_010417541.1:4219-5868 GCF_000710305.1 Buceros rhinoceros silvestris | reverse complement strand
AGATCCCAGCGCCAGCCCCACTTGGCTTCAGCAGGCAGTGCAGGCGTGAGCAGCTGCAGGGGTTTTAGACGCTGGCCCAGTTGATGTACCAAGCGGCAGCAGCGAGGGCAGGATTGCCTCCCCGCCAGCCCGCGCGCGGGGGGCTGAGCGAGGGTGGGATTGCCGCCCCGCCAGCCCGCGCGCGGGGTGATGCTCACCAGCACGGGCTGCCCGTCAGGATGACCCCAGCCGGGGCTCCCCACCAGCGGGTCCCAGCCCTGCTGGCTCAGCTCCCCACTTGATCGACCCACAGCCCTGACATCAGGGCCAGTCTTCGAGGCTCAGGGCACTGGAGGAGCTCGTGTGGTGTGGCCAGAGAGGTTCTCTGCTGTGCCAGCCCCATCTCAAAGAGATGGTACAGCAGGCTGGCAGCCCCTTACCTGGAATTTCTCTCTCGGTTCCAGACCGTGACCAGCAGCCGTTTCTGCTCATGCTCCTCTTGCACCGGGCTGTAACAAGCAGAGGAGACAGACTGTGAGCTTCCCCAGCAGCGCTCGGCAAGGGCTGCCCTTGCAGCCGAGACCCCTCACCCTCCTCGGAGCCAGGTCTCCTCCTCCACTCCCTGCATGGAGCACTGCAGCATCACCCCACGTGGTAACCTCCTCCAACAAGCCACTGGTGCACTAATTCACCTAATCCCGGCAGACAGCTGCAGAGGGAAGTGTCCTCTCCAGGGCAGGCGCTGGGGACACCGCTGAGGTGGCTTAAGGAGAAAAATATTCTTGCAGAAAGTCACACATCCAACAACAAAGGGCAAACACAAGGGACAAGCCACACTTCATGCCCTGAAACAACCACCCTGTGTCAGACCAAATGCTGCCTGGGTCAGAGGTCTGACTCACCAGCAACAACGAGCCCTACCAACACACGAGCCGTACAGCCGCTCTCCCACGCAGAGACACGCTGCAGCTGCAGGAAATCCCTTTACCTTCCTCAATCACACCGATGCCCATGCTACCGCAGGCGTCAGGACTAGGGAATGAAGCTTGTTTGCCCAGCTCCTGCCCAGCACGAAAGTCCAAGTGTGCGGGAGCGCTGCTGCCACGCTGCGTGCTGAGAGCTTTGTGAGACTGCACAGAGCTCTGCCCAAAAGATCAAGGCATTTCAGCTCTAAAAACCAGCAGAATAAAGTCTGTCACTCCTCATCGCGGCAGCAGACCTGCTCATGCGTGATGCCTCTTTATTACAACCATAATGCAAAAGCGAACGCGGGGTCTTGGCTTCGAGAGGTGCCCCGGGACAGCAGCCACGCGGGTGCCCCGCTGCTCAGTGCGAACGCGGCACTGACCGATGGGTCAGGGCTCCCTCTGCCCTGTCATACTCACAAAAGAAAGTGCTCGTGGAAGACGGGATTTTTGCTGTCTGGCACAGTCTTCGTCTTCTGCCTGCACTTCCAGTCAGCATCTGGCACGATCGACATCTCGACAGAGGAGAACAAGCAGCATGTTAGTGCTCTCAAAGCCAGCACCAGCCCGGCTCTGCCACTGCGGTGGCAGGAGACCAGCACAGCCACTTTTCTGGATGGCTACGCCTCAAAGATGCAGCTGAGCCCGTGCTAACGGGGGATTTCAATGGCTTTACCCTACGCCTGTCACGTACTCGCGTTACGA
>NW_010417541.1:3694-4038 GCF_000710305.1 Buceros rhinoceros silvestris | reverse complement strand
GCAGAAAACCCAAGGGCTGGTGACACAAACACTGCTGGCCAGTCTGTGACTTGTGGCCCCCGTGTAGGGGACGCACTTGCTGCAGAGGAGCAGCCTGCTGAGGTGACCTCCACGAGAGCCCAGGGTCACACTGTGCTGGTCAAATGCTTATCCCCACCGGTCCGGGGGCACCCAGTGGGATGCTCTTGCAATGAGTGGTTGACACAGCCCTTCGCAGGGTCCTGTCCTCCGCTCTTCGGGCTCCATGCACAGCACAACAAAACCGGTGAGCCCTCCAGCGCTGGGCCAGAGACCAGCCACCTCCCTGCACGCTGCGGGTGCTCGGCCAGAGCAGGACAGAGGAG
>NW_010417541.1:3217-3526 GCF_000710305.1 Buceros rhinoceros silvestris | reverse complement strand
ACAGGCAGCCCAGAGCATGCGTGGAGAAGCCAACCACAAAATCCCAAGAAGTCATGAAGCTCCCCAAGCAAAGCCCCAGGAGAACCCACCTTCACGTAGGAGTCGCACGTCCGTAACTCCTTTCCCATCAGACCTTTTGCTTCCATGACTGGAAAGGAAATGGATGGTCACACCCCAAAGCAGCAGGGAAGGCACCTCCCGCGCCACAGCGCTCTGCTCCGCGGTCGTGCTGCTCTACCACAGAGGAGTGCTGCGCCCCTCACCAGCCCAGCACAGCCCTGGGGCCACCCTGCCCCACAGCCCAGGCAG
>NW_010417541.1:2442-3054 GCF_000710305.1 Buceros rhinoceros silvestris | reverse complement strand
AGCAGGGTCCGGCCCTGCGCCTCGATGGAGAGCTTCAGCTGGCCTAGGAGGAAGGAGAGGAGAGGCAGTGCAGGAGGCAGGGCTCGCCCACCGCCCCGGCACTTGGCAGCCCAGGGACCCCGTGGCTCGGAGGTTTGCACAGGGACAAACCCATCCTGCTTCCCACCCCAGGGCATGGGGGCATCACCCAGGGAGCCCAGGGGCAAGAGGTGAGAGGAGACAGCTTCTGATACCAACCGAGCCATAGAATCACAGAGCACGCGTGTGCACACGTGGAAATGCATCTTTCTGTGCACTTATACATGAGAGCGAGGCGAGACCGCAGCGACAAGAGCCGGGAGGGGTCCACCAGGAGAGCTCTGCTGAAGCCACTGCTGATTTACAGCTGCGAGAACATCATCCCCCAGCGTCATCGTACCACCCAGGCCCTTCGGAACAAGACTCGAACCCGTCTGCTATCTCCAGATCTCCGGTGCTGTGCAAACCCTCTCACCATCCCACCACGAGCACGTGACAACCGTTACAGCACGGGAGCAAAACGCCCGGGTCCAGCCGAGCGTGGCGAGGAGCCAGCCCAGCAGGGCACGGCCCCGGGCAGGAGAAAGCAAGAGT
>NW_010417541.1:1213-2196 GCF_000710305.1 Buceros rhinoceros silvestris | reverse complement strand
GCAGGGGGCCAGCGCCCTTGCCCCCCTTGCCTCCCGCTGCACCCGCGCCCCAGGGAGCAGAGAGGAGAAAACGGGCGGCTCTGCCTCTTTCAGAGGAGCCACGAGTTGGCCCCAGTGGAAAGGATTCGGGAGTACCGGGGGGAAAGGTCCTCTCCTTCCCGCGAGGAACGGCTGACACGGCTCTCGCCGTGCATGTGCTCCCCGCTGCCTCCACAGCACATGAGGGGACACGTCACCTGCCCCAGCACGCCCCAGCCAGCCTGCCTGACCCAGAGGGGTCCCAGCCTGCCCACGCCGGGGAACCACTTACCGGCTGGTGTGGGGCGGGGGTCAGGGAGGGAAAAAGCCGATCCTGAGCTGCTGGGAGGGACTGGCTGTAGCATTTGCTCAGAGCAGTGTCTACACCCAGCCCTGACACACAGACAGACACAAGGCAAGTTCTTGGGCCGCGTTTCCACCTCACTCCAAGAGCAGAGGGTCACCGAAATGTTAACCCCCGCCCTGTTTGTGTCCTTTGGAGCATCTCTAGCATC
Organism: Buceros rhinoceros silvestris; assembly: GCF_000710305.1. Lineage (NCBI taxonomy): Eukaryota > Metazoa > Chordata > Aves > Bucerotiformes > Bucerotidae > Buceros > Buceros rhinoceros. Next base: position 1,663 of record NW_010417541.1, on the reverse strand, counting down.
AACCAAGGGCAACAGCTCCAGCAGAGAGGCCCTGACACGGCCTGTCCGGGTCATCCATGATCAAAACAGGTCAAAATAAATGAAAATAGGGGCAGAGAAAGGGCAGAGGGTGACAAAAGAGCAGCCTTGTCTCCCGACAGGACCCACACACAGCTCCTGGTGCACAGCCCATCCTGGAGAGCAGACCCAGGCACTGTCCATCCAGACCCCAGGGCCAGGAGCGGGGATTCGAGCCAACGAACAAAGCTGGCACAAGAACAGGGTGAAACCAGGTATGAACCAGCACAAGATGGTAATCAAACAGTTCCCACCCCTGGGGGACGTTTGCCAGGCTGAGGGAGGGGACAGGTGAATGCTGGCCTTGGGGAGCAGACCCAGCAGGGAGGAAAATCTTTTCCTTACGGATGGTCTCTGACAAGTGGAAAATGTGGGTTTCTGCTCCTTAGACGC
>NW_010417541.1:455-1089 GCF_000710305.1 Buceros rhinoceros silvestris | reverse complement strand
TAGGAAAAATGCAGCTTTCGCCCTGGCTGGGAGAGCCAAGAACCATCATTGCTTACACCAGGGGGATGCCGACCAGAGGAAAGCCGTGTCAGACAACTGCCGGGGCAGGAGGCCCCCATGGGCACACGACAGAGCCCCCTGACGTCACCATCTACAACCTCTGGCCCTGGCACCAGCCCTTCTGAGTCCCTCTCCTTGGTCACCCGCATGGAAGGGCTGTGCTCAGAGCACACGCACCACATCTCGCCAGCGACGGTCAGCCCAGGAAGGGAGCTGCGGCTGCAGAGATGATGCTTGGCCCTGGACTGGGTTACAGAGCCAAGAAGCACCACAAAACTCACATTCTTTGGCATGTGCAAGTCCTAGAGACGAAGACGGGAGGATTTCAGCTTCCAGGCTGTCCTCAGCAGTGTCACACACACCAGCCGTGAGGGGGAAGGGGCAGCCAGGGATGCTGCCCAGGGCAGGGACACCCTGCTCCCCTGCACCCTCTGCACCAGCACGCCTGCCTGCCCTGCTCGCTCAAGACAAGCAGGAGCTTTCACAGAAAACTGCTGCTTAGAACTGGCACCCAGGACCGGCACCCAGTTTCCCAGTCGGCCGCTGACAAGCCATCACACAAGCAACAGCCCTG
>NW_010417541.1:0-365 GCF_000710305.1 Buceros rhinoceros silvestris | reverse complement strand
CAGCCTGCCGGTGACAACCCATCACACAAGCAACAGCCCTGACAAGCTGCCAAGGTCGTCTGCTCGCAGCGGGGTACGCAGGGCTCGTAGCCCAGGGTCGCTGGGCCAGCTCCAGCCCACAGCGCTGAGCCACCACTGCCCACAGAACCCCAGACTGGTGGGGACTGGAAGGGACCTCTGGAGATCTTCTGGCCCAAGCCCTGTGCCCCAGCAGGTTCCCCCGGAGCAGGCTGCCCAGGACGGTGTCCAGGCGGGTTGGGGGTCTCTCCGCAGCAATGCGCTGCTTCTTGCCCAGGCGGCCAAACCGGGGCGGTCACAGAGAGACCCGCAAGCAGCAGAGAAGGAAGCGGGGGCTCCGCAGCTCC
>NW_010417540.1:0-1520 GCF_000710305.1 Buceros rhinoceros silvestris | reverse complement strand
ATTGCAGATCTCCCCTAAAAGCCCCCACCATCCCCTCCTCTCCCTCCCTCCAGACCCCTCCATCCCAATTATGAAACTTGACTTCATCTAGGCAAAAATGCTACCTTAATATATATATATATGTAATTTTTTTCCCCCAAAGGAGGTGACAGCTCTGCTATCCCTCTCCCAAACGCTTGGAAAAGAAGAGGATTTTTTTTTTTTCTTTAGCATTCTGGCATTTTAAAAAGAACCCGACCTTTCCTCCAAGTGACACACTTTCGCCAGTGTCTCTGGATTCCCACCCCCAAAAAAGAGACTTTGGGGTGAGGGAAAGCGTCAAACTAAAAAAAAAAAATACAAAACTTGAAAAAAAAATCAACCAGCAATTGAATTGCAGATAAACTTCAAGGAAAGTCTGGAATATTTTAACTAGACACAAATCCGATGAGGGAAAAGCTTAAAAGTGCGTAGCATGCATCGCTTTCCGGAGCCGATCTGAGATACAGAGATGACAAATAATAAATCGGTTCATTTTGGGGGGGAGGTTTTGCTTCCTTCCTTAACTTTCATCCGACCTGAATAAATGAATTTTTTTTAATTATTTTTTCTTCTTCCCCTTGGTCATAATATCCGAGGGCAGCAGCTCAGCGCGATCAGCCTGGGGAGCGATACACACACGGCAATAAAACCACTCGCGGAACGGTCGCGTTAGTCAGCAGAGTCGGAAATTCAATCAGAGGAAGGAGAGGTAAAGAGGGAGAAAGAGGAGAAACACAGTTAAACACAGAGAGAAAATGGCTCTGTAACACGATTGGCATCGGAAAGTTGGAGAACTTACTGAGAAGCAGAAGTTACAGTTTCTTTTCATCCCAGAAGCAGATTTTGGTTCTCTGAGCACAAAGTTCTTAGAGGGCAGAAAAATCACACATCTCCACTCACTCCCCGTTAGCCCCAGCTAGTCTGGCTCTCTGGGACCGTACCTGCTCTGGAACGTTTTCCGAATGGACCAGCAGAGATTGGGAAGTTAAAAAAAAATCATTAAAAAATAAAAAAACAACCCGAGTTCCTACCGCTGCAACAATTATTATTAAATTTTTTGGTTGGTTTTTTTTTGCAACTTTTCCCCGAGCTGCAGAAGGCTGAAGGCAGAGGCAGCTGCGAAGTGTGTGCAGGATCGCTCCAGGAAAGAAGGTTTCCCCTTTTTCCCCCTCTCAGATCCAATCTTTGCAAGAGCCATTCCGACACATTGCTAAGCTAAAGGGAAATTCTCTTTGATAAAGCGGTGTTCCCAGCTTCTGGGTTTTAAAACCTAAATCTATATTCAAATCTGGCTGAAGGTGTGTTCTGGGATTTATGAAAGCCTCTTAAAGGGGTAAATTTACCAAACCGTGACAAAATCATCACAATCTTACTTTAGACATCTGAAGTGGATGAGAATTTTAAAGAGACCCTTGTTTATTTAAGTAACACTGTCCATCTCTGCCACTTGTTTTATTGGCCGCGGGAATTATTCCCAACTTCTCAGGCTGGGGCTGGGG
>NW_010417539.1:607-894 GCF_000710305.1 Buceros rhinoceros silvestris | reverse complement strand
CTGGTGTCACCGGTGTCGCTGCTCTCGCGCTGCTGCTGCTGCTGCTGCCCCTCGGAGCCACCGCCGCCCTGGTAGGAGCCGCCTCCGTCCGTCTGTCCCCTGTGTCCCTGCGTCAGTCCGTCTCGTGTCCATCCGTCTGTCTTGTGTCCGCCTGTTTGTCCCCCATCTGTCCGTCTGTCCCGTGTCTGTCCTGTGTCTGTCGTGTGTATTCCCACGTCCACCTGTCTGCTCCCGCCTCTGTCCGTCTGTCCCATGCGTCCCCACGTCCGCCTGTCCCGCGTCCGTCC
>NW_010417539.1:0-415 GCF_000710305.1 Buceros rhinoceros silvestris | reverse complement strand
CAGTGTGTCTGTCTTTCGTCTGTCCGTTTGTCTGTCCTGTGTGTCCCCGTGTTCATCTGTGACATGTCTGTGTGTCTGTCTCACGTCTGTGTGTCTCGTGTCTGTCTGTCTTGCCCGTCCCTGTGTCCAGCCGCATCTGCGTGTCTCTACGTCTGTGTCTGTCTGTCCCCTGTGTCCCCGCATCCATCCGTCCGTCCCCTTGTCCGTGTGTCTGTCTGTTTGTGTGTCTGACCCACTTCTGCGTCTGTTTTACGTCTGTCCTATGTGTCCCCACGTGTGTCTCTCTGTCCCCATGTCCGTCTGTCCCGTGTCCGTCCACATCTGCGTGTCCCTCCGTTCGTCCATCTGTGTCTGTCCGTCTGTGTCCGTCTGTCCCCGTGTCCATCCCCGGTCCATGTGCCCGTCCCCGTGTCCG
>NW_010417538.1:4036-4363 GCF_000710305.1 Buceros rhinoceros silvestris | reverse complement strand
GCAGCGCTGGGGTGGGGTGGGGGAGCCGATGCTCGGGGGGGTCACAGTGGGGCTGTGGGACAAAGGATTTCCTTGGCTGACCCCTTCCCTGGAGGAGGAGGCGGAAGGTCCCCTGGGGACAGGGTTCCCTCACAGCCCATCTCCTGCCCTTCTCTGGTGAGAGCCTGGTGGGAGCCCCAGCCCTGGGGGGTGAGACAGGGATATGTCCCTGCCTGCACGGATGATCTGGGTTCATGCCCTGACCCTACCAAGGTGCCCAGGGTGCTCCCTCCACCTTGGGAGAGGGGCTGCAGATCCTGGGCGGGGGGCTGCAGGGTTCCCTGCTGG
>NW_010417538.1:3438-3841 GCF_000710305.1 Buceros rhinoceros silvestris | reverse complement strand
GGTCCCCTCAGTGGAACCCCTGGGGTTATCCACGTCCCCAGACTGCCCCATCCTCAGCACAGTGAGGGCCTGGGGGACCAGGGGACAACCAGTGGTGGCTGGACTGGGATGGCAGGTGGCTGGTCCAGCCCTGAGCATCACTCCCGTGGGTACCATGACCCCAGGGAGCTACAAGAGTGGTGGAAGGGCTGATGAGACACCAGGTTTGAGACACAAGTATTGGGGTGGCTGTTGGTTCCCGGGGCTGAGATGTGGGTGTTGGGGTAGACATTAGCTCCCAGGGCTGAGACACGGGTGTTGGAGCGGCCATGGGCTACGTGGAGGCAGGGTCTGGCCTCTCCCGGCTGCCAAGAGCAGCTGGGAAAAGCTTTGAAAGTGAAGACAAGCAGCTTATGGTTGACGT
>NW_010417538.1:2187-3352 GCF_000710305.1 Buceros rhinoceros silvestris | reverse complement strand
CGTTGAAACTGAATACAATCAGCTTATGTTTGACGTGAGCGGGAGGAGTAGGAGCGGGCCAGGGGGTGCGCGGGGGGCTAGCGGGAGCAGCGAGCGGGGAGGCAAGCAGGAGCAAGCGGCGTCTCACAGCCCACACAAAGGATGCTGCAGTGATGGAGGAGGGAGACAAAGCCGGGCTGGTGGGCACAGTCCTGAGCACTGGTCTCTGGGCAGGGTGGGCTTGTGGTGATGATGACACCCTACCCCCCAAAAATGTGTGTCCAGCTGCAGCAACGTGGGAGCAGAGGGAATGTCCCCAAACGGGGCTTTGCTGCTCTGCAGGTCTCAAGCCGTTTCCGCCCGCAGCTTCGGCCTCCCCGTGATGTCTGAGAGGGGAAGGGGCATGGACAGAAATGTGCACAGAAATAGTGGTTTTGTCCCAATTGGGTGAGTTTGCAGGTGGGTGTTTCAGCAGTGGAGCTGGTGAATGGCACCAGCAAAGAGCAAAATCACCCAGAGCCACAAAAGGGGAAAGAAAATTCCGTTATTCACAAGAAATGGGATTTTCCAGCAAGGGAAAAAAAACTAAACAAACACGTTTTTCTAGGAAATCCCCCCTCGGCCGGTCTGTAAGGCTCCTCCTGCAGTTGGGACCCGTGAGGAGCTGGGTCCCCGCTGCACTGGTGAGGCTGTCGGGATGCCGGGGCTCCTGTGCCGGGCACCATCCCCAAGCAAAGCGGGAAGGAGGAAAAGGCGCGAGGGCAGCGGGTCCCTCCCGGAAAGTTTTCCTTACATTTCAGACTGGGGGTTTTTTTGTTGTTTTTCCTGGCCCTGCTCCAGGGGCCTCCATGCTCCGGGGCTGGCTGTGATGGCTCTCGCTGGATCACTCCCAAAAAACATATCCCCCCCCCACCGCCTTCGCTGCACTGTGTGGGCCGGGGCAGGTGACAAATGCCACTGCAGTGTCACCATCTGTCATATACCTCCTCCCGCCCTTGCTTGTTTATCAAGGGACCCTGCCTGGGCCAGGAGACCCTGGGTCCCCACCAAGCCTCTTCTGCACATGGTCTTCCCACCGGTCACCCTGTCTTCGGGCTGTCTCCTCCGGTGACAATGCAGCCAGTCAAGCCCACGCCCGTGAGCTTGGCTTGGGTGTATGGGACGGGGGTAGGACCAGGGGCGATCC
>NW_010417538.1:292-2080 GCF_000710305.1 Buceros rhinoceros silvestris | reverse complement strand
AAGGACCTGGGGACATCCCAGATCAGGGATGGGGCACCCACTCCCTCCATCCCCTCCGGATATTTCTGTTCCCACCCTGCACTAGCTGTGCCAGCTAAAAAGGGGAGCAATGGAAATTAGTGTCAATGTGCCTTTGATAGGCTTCAGAGTTAACGTGTCGGAGGGGAAAACTGCACCACTCTGTCCCAGGGCTGGGATTCCTCTCCCCTTAGCCCACACCCCCCGGGAGTGGGGAGAGACAGGCAGCTTTTCACCCTTTTCCACCCCTGGAAATGCATGGGATCTTCTCCAGGAGATTGGTCCCAGCCAGCTCAGCGGGTCCTCAGTTGTTGGGGGGTTCATCTAAGTGCCCCAGTGCTGCTGAGCCGTGGGAGCTGTCAGAGAGCAGCGCCGGGAGGTCAGGACCACTTTCCAGTCAGACATCAAGCTACCCCCTGCAACCTTTGCCTGTGGTATGCTGGAATTGTTGGTTGTTGCATTCACTCTGAAACCTAATGAGGGCATATGCACCTCTGCCATCGATCCTCACAGCAGAGAATGAGCACAGAGAGGGTGAGCGAGCATCCCTCCCCCATCCTGCTCCCACCTCACCCCTCACACAGACACGCGCACACCAGGCTGTACACTCCTGGCTCCTGAGATAACTCGGATAAATCACGGCCGGAGCGTTAATAGAAGGAGCAAAAGTCAGGGCGAGGGCCTCGCCTGTCCGTCTGCAGAGAGGGGCAAAGGGCCTGCTGGTGCTGCAAGGGGTGCCGGGCGCTGGTGCTGGGCGCTGAGGCGCAGTACTGCATACTGGTGCACAGCGCTGGGTGCTGGTGCATGGTTCTGGTGCAGAGTGCACGGCACGGCGTGGCACGGCACATGGTGCTGGGTGCTGGTGCATGGTGTTTGGTGCAATATTAGGTGCTAGTGCACAGTGCTGGTGTGTTTTGCTGAGAACTGGTGCATGAACAGTGCTGGGTGCTGGTGCATGATAGTGGGCGTTGGTGCATAGTGTGCACTAGTGCATGATGCTGCGTGCTGGTGCACAGTGCTGGTGCTGGGTGCTGGTGCACAGTCCTGGAGTACTTGTGCATGGTGCAGGGTGCTGGTGCACGGTGCTGGGTGCAGGTGCATGGTGCTGGTCACTGGTGCATAGTGCGCGGTGCTGGTGCATGGTGCTGGGCATGGATGCATTGTGCTGGTGCATGGTGCACGGTGCTGGTGCATAGTGCATGGTGCATGATGCTGGGTGCTGGTGCACACCCCTCCACACCTTGCCAGTACTCAGCACTGGGAAGAAGGAGCCGCATCCTGCCCTTCCCAGGGTGAAGGGTCCCACAGAGGACTGGGGTGGAGCCATGTCCATTGTCCCCTCTGCCAGCCTCCAGCTCTGCCCAGTGAAGGCCTCAGCCAAAGATGGGACAATAACCCCATTTTCTGTGCATGGGGAGCAGCGTGTGGCCCCCACCCGCCTCCTGGGGGAAATCCAGAAGGATTTGGCTGGGGAAAGGGCCGGAAGCATCCGTGGCGTAAGGAGCTTTGCAGCCAGAGCCATCAAGGGCTCAGCAGCATTAGCTCATCGGGCAGGAGGTGACAGGGTGACGGGATCAGGCCATGACTCCCTGGGGAGGTAATGGTGGAGCCGGTGCCACATCCCCATCCTGGCAGGAATCGCTTATAAAGGCCTTCAGTGACTGGATTCCCCCCGGAGAACCCTTTTCCCTGCTCTGCTCTCCAGTTCAGCTATCCCCTGTGCTGTCCCATGGGGTTAGGGGGTACTCCCCCCACCCAAACCCGCAGGAC
>NW_010417538.1:0-237 GCF_000710305.1 Buceros rhinoceros silvestris | reverse complement strand
AGCTAGCCCCTGTGCTGTCCCATGGGGTTAGGGGGTACTCCCCCCACCCCAGCCCGCAGGACCAGTCTTCTGGGGAGGGATGGGGGGGGTGTGATGCTGGAGGGGGCCGCGGAGGGGCCTGGCGGAGCCCCAGGACTGAGGGGAAAAATTGCCAGTTTCGGCACAAACAGGGCGCTTGGCCGGCGCTGGGATTTTCCATGACATGATCCTGACCTCCCTGCAATGGCAGGATCCAGC
>NW_010417537.1:1442-2190 GCF_000710305.1 Buceros rhinoceros silvestris | reverse complement strand
GGGGGGGGCGGAGCAGCCCCCGGCGGCGCTCCTGGAGCCTGTGCCGGGTCACGGCGGGCCATGAGCAGAGCTGCTCAGAGGCATTGGACTGGGGTTTCCTTTCGCAGTTCTCACCCCAGTGCCGTACCTGACTCTGTCCTCTCCCCTCCCTCACGCTGGTCTGCTCTGGTTTCCCTCCCTCGCGCTGATCTTGTCGGGTTCCCCCGCATACGGATGGGATTAGCGCGCAGTTGAAGGGTGTGCAGCCGTGGGGCTGCCCTTGCCTGCCCTCCCTCAAACCAGGAGGGAAGGCAGAGCTGAGATGGCCGAGCGGCGGCGCTTTGGTCTCTACCTCCTCCCGGAAGGGCCTTTCGCATTTTACTGACCTGTTCTAATGGGACTGGGCAAATCGAGTGGGGATTCAGCCCCCAAAACCCTGCCCCGCCACCTTCACCGGCCTGGCAAGCCCGGGAGCCTTCCAGGGGCGTGGGGACAGCTCCGGCCACACCGGCTTAAACGCTTCTTCCTCCAGTACTAAGTAACGAGACAGACATTTGACACACAAATCACCCCCAAAACCCTGCCCCGCCACCTTCACCGGCCTGGCAAGCCCGGGAGCCTTCCAGGGGCGTGGGGACAGCTCCGGCCACACCGGCTTAAACGCTTCTTCCTCCAGTACTAAGTAACGAGACAGACATTTGACACACAAATCACTGCTGGCCGGCAGAACCGAGCGGGCTGACGCGGTGAGGGCTCCCGCCCACACAGG
>NW_010417537.1:0-1198 GCF_000710305.1 Buceros rhinoceros silvestris | reverse complement strand
ACTTGTCGGGCCAAAGCTGCCGCTGCCGGGTGGGGCATGAAAAGGGCAGGGGCACAGGGGTGTCATTTACACCAACCCCTGGTTCGCTAAGCCAAGACCTCCCGGTACCGCAGCACCCGTCATTGCCTGGCTGTAGCGCGTTCGGTGGCAGCCAACAGCGACGTGACGCGCTGGTCCAGTCACGCTTTGTTAAATAAATAAGGTACAGTTAGACAGCTGTAACTCAATTCCGCAGGCGCTTGTGTTTATACATTTTCCTCGTGTCTCTGGCCAGAGAACACACTTCCTCTGGTCAGTCTGATTTGAAAAAATAAAAATGTCACTCTGGCAGCATTTCCCTGAGCCTCCTCGTCGCGGTACAGTGGTCGCAGTCGAGCAGACAAAGGGCAATTCTGAGCTTTGCTTTTTTTTTTTTTCCCCTCCGCTGTACTGGGCAGGGGGAGTGTGGGAAATCGATGCTCTTACGTTGAAGAAGGCGAGTCCATTGTGGAGAGGATCCGCACGATCTCGGCTCGCTGGGTGGGTGATATATGCTGGGTCATGTGCACTACTGAATCCATGGCAACCTCCGGATTGGCCTGGACCAGGCTGGAAAGAGGCGAGAGTTAAGTGTCGGCAGCCCCGGCACTCGCACCGGAGCGCGTCCGACAGCGCCCGCTCCGGCCCGGGGGGAGGCTGAAATATGGGGTCTGTAAGAGACTGGCCGAGGCAGCAGCACTTGTGTGAGCGGACTGCGAGCAGCGCAGGAGCTGTGCTCGCTCGCGGTCCCTGTGCCCCTCGATTTGCTGGTGGCAGAGCTGCTCAGACACGGGTGGAACTGCAACCCGGAGAGGCTGGACCGTGGGGAGGCCAGGGGCTCTGGAGCGTGCGCTGATGCCACCAGCAGCCCCACAGAGGCTGCCAAAAGCACCCACATCTCCCCCTCCCCGATGATGCAGAGCCCCACGTGCCATAGCACGGAGGGAGAAACTCGTGGAAACGATGGGAAGAGACACCCTGCGGAGTCGGACACGGGACGCAGTGCCCTCCCCCAGCTCTCCCAGAGGCCAGGCTGCTTTAAGAGCCCTCCAGTTGAAGATATAAAAATGATCACAATTAGATCTGCTCAAGTCCAGCAAAGCATTTGGCTCACGAGGCTTCGCTGGCTCCACCGGATGAATGTCCGGGCAGATGCGCACAGCGACTCCTGTGAGCAGGA
>NW_010417536.1:540-746 GCF_000710305.1 Buceros rhinoceros silvestris | reverse complement strand
TTTCGGGGGCAGAACCCTCTCCCCCCCAACTAAGTTTCTCTCCTTTGCAGCCTGTCTTCAAAGAACAGGAGTTCTGAAATACTTCTGACATCGTTAACCCCTGGTCTAGGTTCCCCATTTCAAACACTTGGTTTAAATCCGTTTGGGAAAATCCCACCGCCCGGACTCTCCTGGTGTAAATTCACTGAGCAAAAACTGCGTTTGTA
>NW_010417536.1:0-222 GCF_000710305.1 Buceros rhinoceros silvestris | reverse complement strand
ACCCCCACCCCCAGCGAGGCTTCCACGTCGTGCGTGCACCCGTTCACACACATGGGGAGACGCGAGTGAGAGCTCGCCCGAGGCTCGGGGACGGGGTTTCTCCGAGCCAAGCGGCGCCGAGAGCGAAAGCGGCTCTGAACGGGCAGCGGTGCGGAGTCGGAGGTGGCCGCCGCGCACCGACCGAGCTGCGGGCCGGGGGAGGTGACGGGCCCGCTCCCCCCG
>NW_010417535.1:0-222 GCF_000710305.1 Buceros rhinoceros silvestris | reverse complement strand
GACCCCCCCCCCCGGCGCCCGCAGTCCCTGCGCCCCCTTCGGCTTGGCCAGGGAGCAGCCGGGCCAAATCGAACGGGCTGAAAAGGGGGTTGATTTAATTCCTCCTCCATGTTTTGCAACTCCTGGGGCCACAGGTTGGTTGAAACCTGATCGTGGGCTCATGTGGCTTTATCTGCTTTGAGTAAATCGACATGGGGCCGAGAGGGCTCTCGCCCCCCACGG
>NW_010417534.1:48555-85179 GCF_000710305.1 Buceros rhinoceros silvestris | reverse complement strand
GAGGGAGCGCCGAGGAGAGCAAAGCTGGAAGCGCCTGGGGAGCATTCAGTTCCCCACGGGGCGCAATGAATAATTGAGCAGCGCCGCCGCCGCGACCCCGCTGTCGGCTCGGGCGATATCAAACACTTGCTCGCTTCCAGACAATGAGCGCCGTCCGTGGGCCGAGGGGTCCGAGGAGCATTCCCGCCCCAACTTAGTGTGCCAGGCGGGAGGGGGTCCCCCGGCGGTGTCACCCTGCCTGGACGGGCACGTTTGGACAGCACATCCCCGCCGAGGAAGCCCAGGGCGCTTCCTCTGCCTTTGTTACACTTGTTTCCCTTCCCGGCTCGGCCTCGCATCCTCCCTGTCGCTGAGAATAGTCCCTTTCCCCGTATTGTTCTCGGTGGGTTTCCTCTCGCCTCTTGCTTCCTCCACCTCTCCTCAGCCGCAGGTCCTCTGCAGACATGATGCTCTGACACGTGTTTTCCCTCTCCCGTATGGAGTTTTAAGTCCAAACCTACCAATTTTGAGAAAATTCTCATTTATTTCTTGCCGGAGTGTAACAGCCATGTTTCAATTTGACTCAAATTGACCCTGTACAGGTTTGAACTAAATTGAAATAAAGTTCACTAAGCAGCTGCTGCATAAGGATGGGAATCTGTTTGCCTGTGCACCGCTTTGTAGCGGTGTAAATCGTACTAGACCGGGCTCTTTAATCAGTCATCGAGATGATATAAAATAACGCAGTGCTTTACCTTGGACCTCACTGCTCTGGTTTTCTATGCATGGGACTAGGTGATCCTTGATGTTGCTTTGTTGAATGTAGTCAAAGACTTACGCTGGAGACACTGTTCCTCAGAAAAAGTTTCAGAGTGTTGGTAGTGGCTGCAGGAAGAGATCTTGGGAGAGGCCAGGTTAGGAGCATCTCCAAGGGTCCAGCTCCCTCTTCTGTAGTGTATTGGTTTTTAGCTTACATCCATTGGGATCTGCGTGCCTCTGCTGGACAGGGGGCAGCGCATCACTGCTGTCCAGGGGACTTGTTGGGCGTTGTTTTAATGGATTGTGTTGTCTAAGCTCTGCCTTTACGTAGAGTTTTGCCTAATGGGAAGCAAAGAGCAGCTGAGCTCATTTGTGTAACTTTTGCAGGATTCCCAGTAGCGGCAGTGAAATAGTTGAGTCCTTAAATCAATTTTTACTTGGCTGTAACCTGGGAAATCTTTGAGCAGCTGCAGGGGCACTGGCTGGAGGTCTGTGTCTGCAGGCTGGGGAGGGCTGCAGTGCTTTGGTTATGCCTGGCTCATACTGAGGCAGGAACATAAGTGAGAATGTGCACGTTTTTCTAAATGTGTGTTCTCTACTTGTTTAAAATTTTCTTGAAGCTGCCCTTTTTCCTTCTTTTTAAAGAGCTTGCTCTGCACAAGTTGCAGTGCTTGCCTTGGAAAGATTTATATTCCCTGTCACTGCAGATGTCAAGGTTTGGTCTGTTCTATATAGAGATTCATCTTGCTGGTTCTCCTGGACTTGCATGGGTGCAGCTATGTCAGAGGTACCTCACAAAGGTAAACCCTTACTAAGAATGTGCACTTCCTTCCATTAGAAATACACGTCATCTTGGCCAGCAGACGGGGGGTCATACAGAAACCTTTCAGTGTTTTAACAAGCCCTGGAATCCTTTAATTTTGAAAACACGACAGGAGTGAATGAACTCCGGAGATCTAAACATGTAGGTGACCATTTTTCTGTGGTTTGCTGTGACAGCACTGGGTTTGTAATCACTGTATCTAAGGTGTTTTCTGGTGAGCGAGATGAAATTGCTGTAGAGTTCCCCAGACCAAAGGCAGTGAATGCATCTCAGCTCTAGAAATCAGGGCTCTTTCCTGGGCTTTGCACTATAAAGTTAAAAGCAAATCTCCACATACCACCTATAACTTATTTTCAGTGCATGTTGTTTGGTTCAGTCTTGTGAACGTATGGATGTGGAGACTGGCGTGAAAAGACTCCTATGAATGTTTCTCTGTCACCACTGTGGGGCTCAGCTGATGTGGCCATGGATGGCCGTTCTTGGTGTAGACAAATCTACTCCTAGTTTCTGGTAATTAAAGCAGCGGAAGGTAAAAAGGAGGCCCACTGCAGGGCTTACATAATTTTCAAAGAGCTCTTGCATATTTTCATTATCCTATTTTCTTCCTCCAGTGCTGCTTAGCATCCATTGAATAGCAGGGAGGAGGGAGGGAAGAGCCTGGGTAAATTAAGTATTCAGAGATCCGAGGACTCTGTGCCTGTTGCACCTTCCCAGGGAACTGGTGGGCCAATGTGTCAAAACCATTTGCAAGTGGTAGTATAAATTAAAGCTGGGGGATAAACAGGTTAGAAGGTTAATGAGATGTCTGAACATAATTGATTTTCCATACAAATTGGCTATAATGTCTTTTGTTTGCTTTTTCCCCCTCCATGGAATGATGTGTTACAGCAGTTACATGAATTATAAGGAGCAGCAAAAGGGCTAGGGGAGTCATGGCTGTTTGGAAAACATATCTAGGATGCCTTGATCATACTCCCTCGGGTGGGCTGGTGTGTAATTTTTGGACAGCGTAAGGTAGCTCTGAATTAGGACCCTGTACCCATGTGTCTTCTGGGTCTTAGTGCCATGGACTGCTGGTGATTGTAGAGCCACACTGAGGCCAGCAGTGTGCCCTGGCTGTCGTGCAGAGCTCTACAGTCCCAGGGTTGATAGAAACCTTTTATTTAGATGTGGTGTGGTACAGGCTAAGCTAGGAAGACCAGTAAAGGAAAGGAGGAGCTATAACATGGTGTAAATTGGTTTCTAGGTCCTGAAGTGGTCAGGCAGCATCCCAGTCAGGATAGCACTACTCTTTCTATAAGCCTGTGTCTAGCTTTAAAATCTGGAGTAGTGAAGCTGAAGGGGGAGGATGGCAAACTAAAGATGTTGACTTCACTCATCCTACTGGAAGTGCCTGACTTGATACTCGGATAAATGAGAAGATGCTCAAACCACCAGTTATTGGTCTTTCTTTACTGTGTGTGTTTCCATTCCTAGTGGAAATGCATTTAAATTAGTGGTTGGAGCCACCCCAGTGCCATGGGAGGGTGAGGAGAGCTGAGATCCTTCCAGCACACAAGGCTCCTCGACAGTGCTGGTGCCTTTCAGGGCTTCTTCCTGCCTGAGCTGGTTTCAGCTGACAGGTTCAGCTCAGGAGCAGCCACAGGCTGGTCAGCAGGACCAGGGACTGCCTTTCGGTGGCTCTGAGCTGGGTGGCACAGCCAGCCCAGAGAAGCATCATGCTCTTGTGGGGGTGGTTTTCAGCGGAGGGGTCCAGCCGGGGCCCAGCCACAGGCTGGTCAGCAGTACCAGGGACTGCCTTTCGGTGGCTCTGAGCTGGGTGGCACAGCCAGCCCAGAGAAGCATCATGCTCTTGTGGGAGAGGAGCTGACTTTGAGGATGCTCTGGGTCACCCCCTCCAGGAGCAGCATGGAGAAGAAAAGACATTGTGTGTTCAGGGTACCTGGCAAAGGAAGTTACAGCTCTTCTGAGCTCGTTTTCTATGAGACCTTGTAGTTAAATCATGTTTCAAACATTTTCTCTTGGATTATGTACCAAAACCCGAAAAATAACCCAGCAAATTTTCTAATGAGCTAAAACTAGATTTTGACTTATGTTCTGGTTTGTTTTTCCTAACTGGAGTACCACAGTGAGATTGGTTTTGTGCTTAACATGGAAATTGATTGTGGAGTGAATGTGAAGAGTTGCCTGCAGACACAGGTTTTCATAAAGCAGCTGTGTTTTGACTGAGGGGTTTCTGAGCAGCTGAGGACAGCTGTGGAGCACACACAACCACACGAGACAGAAGGAAAGATCCAGGTTTTTAGATCACCACGTCATCACAGGAAGGGCTGACGGACGGGAGGCTTGGGCTTGGCACCTCTGTGTTTGTAATCAGGCTTCAGAGAAACCGGCACATGCCATATGCTGCAAGATTAGTCAATACCTCAAACTATTTGAGAATATCATTAAGTCAAGGGCCGAGTGCAGTAAGTAGGTCACTGGGCATCATTGATAAATGAGCTACGTCCTTATCTTGTGTATGTCACCAGCAGGATTGTATGGCAATGTTTAGTTGTAGGAACAGTTCCTTGGCTGGCTTAGAGCATGTATATCTACTTTTAAACAGGCTGAGCAGTTTGCATCCTGTGTCACGGTGGAAAAAAGCCACAGGCAAAGCTGCTACTGTTTGGCTGCAGCCTTTGCAAAGCATGAAGCCGCCTTCTTGCCCCCAGTTGTAATGTGTTGGTGCTTTCTGCAAGGGTTAACAGTCCTGTGGGTAAATGGTGTAGGTTATAGAAAGAAGAGATTTTTGTTTTCTTTTGCTATTTAAAGCAACACAACAAACCACCGAACTGCGGTTCCTTCAGAATTGTAGTGATTTTTTGAAAACGCAGACTGCACAAAGAATCCAGGCAAACCGTAATGTCAGTCCTTTGGTTTCTGTGTCGCCTGTTTACAGGGTGAAGGCAGGAAGGGATATGCTTTTACGCAGTGGCCTCTTTGTTTAGAGACTAAACTCCCAGGTCGGCTGTACATAGTGCTGACACAAGCTTCAGATTTTTAGCGGTTGTCAAAACTTCAGTGCCAAGGAAGGGGGATGCTGAAGAGGGAGAAGAAATGCTGTTCTACTGGGGTGATGTTGGTTGTCTGTCAGTTAAACTATTATGAAACTGATGTCCAAGAGCGTTTGCCAAGATGCCCCACAACTCAAATGTGTGAAGCCCCAGTCCCTCCCCTCTGCGAGGACAGCACTGATCACTGCTACGCTCCTCTACTTCAAAGCTACAGTTGTTCTCAAACCCTTTAGGTATGTTTTGAGATTGTATAGTCTAGTTACTGAGCTAAAAGAATCGTTTCAGCCACTGATTGTTGGTCTTAGAGCATGCAGGTGATTGGTTATTGCAGTTATTGATCAGCAGTGATCAGGACGAATTGTCACAGCCTGGTCATGCTCATGGATGGCCATGCCTTCAAAGTTGGGAGATAGACACCTCACCCCTCTCTAATATGTGTACAAAAAATGTAGCCCTGCAGTTTTTCTCATGCTAATGTCTGAGCTATCTTTAGTTCCTTTGAAAGAGGGTCCCATAGGCTGGTTAATCTCCCCGTATATAAATCTCTTTCATGCAATTAATCCTTTTTTTTCAGATCCCACTGTAGGAGAGAGATGGTTTTAGAAACAAATCCATTTACCTTGTGTTGTGTTGAAAACAAACCTCTTTTACTTGAAAGCAGAAACAAAGCAAAAACAGACTCATTTTTCTGCATGTTCTTGGTTATTATTGCTGTTTGGTGTTAAAATTTCAGAGAATTATTCTCTACCCAAAAACATTCCAAGAAAGATTACTTTCAAGGCTTTCAATCCTGAAAAATATTACAGAAAATCGAATGACAAAAGATGCAAAATTGATGATGAAATCTTGACACTCTTGAAGTTAATGGGAATCTTGAGGCCAGAGTTTTGCCCGGAGGTTTAAGTATTTCCTTGGAATACTGTGTGTGTGTGCTTTTAGAGTTGTGAAATAGCAGAGTTTTACTGAAACACAAATTCCCAAGAGTTCAGCTTTATTCGTAAATGATGCTGATGATTCCTCTCCTTGAAGAGAAGCATAAGATCAGGGATACAGACTCCTGGAGTGTTTCAGCTGTTTTTAAATGGCAGGCTAAACAGCACCAGAAGTTTGCATCCAGAAGTTGTGCATCCTTTCCCTTCTTTCCCAATAAGTTTTAGAAGGACTTAGAGTCATTAGAAGGATCTTGGGGCAGAGACCACTTTCTCTCATTTAGAAACAACTGTGTAAGGAATAAACATACTAAATGGGTATTTTGGGGAGTTTTTTACTTGAATCAGCCTCAGGAACTCAGCAGAGGCTGTTGCTTTGTAGTCAGACGTGGTGGAGTAGTTTTGTACAGCAATGCTTGATGTGCTCACTCTGGTTTAAGGCTCATGGAAGGGAGAAGTGGAGGGTGCAGTAGAAAGATGTAGTCTTGCTTTAGGGCAAGAAGCAAACATGGGCTGGTAAGGGGGACAGGGGTGTAGAAAACCAGGAGGAAGAAGAGGAGAGCAGCCAGGCAGTCTTTGTTCTGGGCTGGGCTGGGCACGGCACAAAAGGCGGCTGCCATCCCTAATGTATCCTGGGGCGGAGATCACAGCATATTGATGTATTTCATGTGACATAACACTCCAGAGGCATTGCAGTGCTAAATGCATAGGTTACTGCATCCATCTTAACAGTCCTGCTTGGGTGGTGTGGGAAGCAGAGGTACCTGTGTCCAGTAGCCGCTGTGCGGGAGAGCTGGGACAGAATCAAACTGGTAAAGAAAGCAGTTCTTATAAAAGGTAAAATGTCTTAAATAGAAAAAGATTAAAGGAAATGAAAGGAGCATGTGTGTGTAAGATTAAACCTTGACACGGTCTGTCATGCTGTTTGTCCCTGAAGGCGATAGTGATGGAAAATGCGTCTGGAGCTTGGGAAGCATCTCAACAGTCCCCAGTGCTCAGAGATAGCAGCAGTTGTCTAACGATTTGCGGGTTTTCTCCTTTCTTTCTCCTTACTTTCCTCTGACATTTTCTCCTTACTCTATTTTAGTTTAGACTTCTGTTTCTAGTTTCAAAAACAAACTACAAACCTCTCCAGATTGCAGATGCAACAGTTTAAACATATTTAACTCTGACACTGGGTTCCCTCTTGTGCACAAGACAAAGGACATGACTTGGCTCAAAGCAAATTTTAGATGACCAAAATTTTACTAACACTTGTGCAGTCATTTTACTGAAACACATGACAGCTGCATGTGGAGCAGGAAGGTGAAGAAGCGTGGGAAATGTAGAAGGATGTGCTGCAGTAGGAGTTGTTCTAATCTGAACCATATTACTTGATTTTACAATAGTGTTTCAAATCACTTGTTCCTCCTCCAGTGTCAAAATAGCTTAGCAGAGAGTTGATAGAATTTAGTGTTTTAGCAACTGAAATACAGCTGGCATTTATTGTAAGCATCCTTGTTAATGGGGTGGAGATGTGTGTCTATATGATGTAGCTGATGAGGTTCTGAATGCCTGGACTTGGTTTGTCCTTCTGTCTTCCAAAAATGAATATATTTTTTTAGGTAACTGAAGTTTTTCCAGCTTTGCTGTTGTCTCAATCAGTTATATCTCTATCTGATTTAATAGTCTTGTGCAGAGGAGAGAGTTTGGAGAAGTAAACTTCCCTAATAGCTTCTCCAGCCCTGCCTGATTCCGCTTTCATGGGAGGCAGCAGTAGGACACTCCAGGAGGTGTCTGTTTGGCAGCCTTGAGGCTGATGCATTCTCTGGCATGGAGCAGGCGTTTATGTGCTTATCTGTCAGTATTCCCTAACGCTGACCGTGTGAGCCTGCCTCTCTTGGCAGTAGCGTAACTCCTTTTCCATGTTTAAGCCTTCATTGTGCTTACAAGTAAACCACAGTAAGGGTTGGATATATCTGCTGGAAACCCCAGAGAGGAGTCACCTAATGATGGGTTTTCATGAACCAAGTTGAACTGAAGTCAGATAAGTGTGTCTGCTTTAGCCTGGGACTTCCAGGGGACACTAGCAAACTTGTACAGTTGGTTTTGTAGGCAATACTGTGAACCTGGTGAGCACACTAGTGTGAAGGGTTCCTAAGTTTGTCACTTAGCTGAATCGATTACTGCTGGGGGAAGGAGAGGAAAACCATGGGCTTTCACAAATCAGCCTGACAGCAGATGCGGGGAGGGAAGGGGTGGTGTGCGTGTGTGCATACTGGGGGTTACTGGTATGATAAAAGATCCTACTTCTTCCTTGCAAACCTTGCTCGTCTTTGAAAATATTAGTAGCCACTGCTTCAGTACTTTGGACTTGCAGGAGGATTTGTCGTGATGCTCTCTGGTACTTGTTTTAATGACCTTCAGGGAAGGGGATTTCTCGGTTTTTCCACCCCTAGTCAGGGGGATGTGGGTCAAAGCCATGTGGGTACGTCATGGGTTTAGAAGGGGGAGGAAGGGTTGCTGGCATGTGTGGACAATCTAGATCTGAGTGTGAGAAACCAAACTGGGGGAAGAAGCCTGCAAGGGAAAAATAGAAAAGGTCATGCCACCGTCTGGCATGAGAATATCAATTTATCATTAAACAAACAAGTTTTGTAACAAAGGTATTTGAAGAAATATTTGGGAAAAAGCTGTATTCAGCCAGCTGAAGTAAACTCCCTCTTGAACCCTGCTTGAGAGTACATCAAAGGTATCTTTGTACCTTGAGATCACTTTGCTAACTTGGTTCCTTTGCACTGGAGAGCTGGTGTTACGAATTTTACCCCCCTCACTTTCAGCCTGAATCCTTTTTTTTTCAACCCAGCACGATATGCTTTATTGCTTAGTGGCAGAAACGGTTGTTAGTGCATTATCATCTTGTCTTTCGGAAGTTACACCCTGTCACAGCATCATGTGCTTGTTGGGGCAAGCTGCACCTCTCCTCTCCCCGGGAGAGCAATCCCTTTCCCTCCATTACTCGAGCGGAGCCTGGGCTGTGCAGCAGCTGAGATATGGTGTGTTTATTCAAATACATTGGAGTGTGTCATCTTTGCTCTCGATTCAAACATAGCTGCGTGGGATTTTAGTGGCACCAGGAATAAGCCTCCCAGTTTGCTTTAGCAGTTGTTGTCTCCAGCTCTGCTGTTTAAGTACAGGGTGGCGAGTTGTGCTGTGTGGCAGACGGCGTGTCTGGCACTTCCTCTGCAGAGCTGTACTTGTTTGGTTTTGTTTTTACATACTAGCGGTGCTCTGTAGTCCTGTCCTCCTAAAATAAAATGTGGGGGGAAAAAAAAGTCAAGTAAGAACAGCTAGCAATGGGTGGGACTGAGCTGGAAAGAGCAGCCAGAGGAGAAACAAAGGCGAGCGGTGTTAAAGGAACGCAGTGGGGAGCAGCAAGTGTGGAAACGCTGCGGGGGAAGAGCTGCCTGGCAGCTTATCCTCAAAGTTTCACTCTGTGAGTCCAGGTAAGTGGAAACTTAATCTGAGATCCATCCTCCCTGGCCACTGCTGTGCTGGGTGTGTGCCGGCCTGCCCGAGGCAGCGGGGAACACATTCACTGCTCCTGTGGTGGTTGCTTTGTCTCGGTGAAGGTAGCTCTTGTGTTGTTCTTTTCCCTTATGTGCGAAAAGCACCAAGACAGCCCTGGGAGAGGTGGTCTGTTTTCTCAGCAGAGACCCAAACCGTGGAAACCGCAGGGAGAGATGCGGGCTGAGCAGGGCAGGGAGCGGGGCAGGGGGCTGCAGCATGAGACACGGGCTCCTGGGTTTAATGGTGTGACTCCTACGTGATGGGTCTGTTTGAGATGTGCCTGATGAAGGAGTAGTAGTTGCAGGCTCAAAACTCTGCTTTGAGGAGCCAGAAATTGCATTCAACATGTGGGGTGGTTTTATATAATTTTCAGTTTTTACAGTTGCAACCCAGCCTTTTGAATCTTGGTAGAAACTCCTCAAAAGTCCCCAGATGACTAACGCTGGGGTGTGTTGGCCTGTGTTCTAACAGCTAATCTTAAACAGTGGGTGTGCTGTACTCCGTGGTGGAGCTGTTGAGTGCCTTCAATGCTCAGCAGGGACGTAGTGAGTTACTGGCAGAGGAGGAAGGTTGGAAATTATGGTCTGACCCGGCTGTGTAGTCCTCCACACTCCCCCAACAGCAATGCAGTGGGACCTGGCCCTCATACACCTGCGTTTTAAGGACTAGCTTCCTTCTCTCTGTGTGGTTTTCTAGCCTCAGGCTGCAGAGTGCTGCTGTACAGAGCTGCTGGGTGTAACAAGGAAATAGCTACGGCAGCTATTTGCAAAAACTTAAGGTCCTGTTTCCTTTCTCACTGGAGTCATCTTGTTTCCTTGAAATTGGGAGGAGAGGGGGCCACAGGTATAAACTCATCATTGCCATTTAGAAGAACGTACTGGTGGACCTAACGCAGCATCTGCTGGTGGCACCATTGGCGGTGCTGCTGAGATGTTCTGCAGTGGCCTGTTCGCACTATTAAAATAAGTAGTGAAGCAGATTGTGTTTTACAGAACAAACTGGGAAGAACAGGGAAAAATGAATTTTTATTCCCTGTGAGCTTCATGCAGGCCAGCATGGCATGGGGTCAAAATACACCGTGTGTGTGTAACTGTGTGGTGTCCTAAAGGGATGTTGCTGATGCTTCACCAGGACACTAAGATCATGCTGTGGTTAAAATGGATTTGCTGAAAATTTGCTTCTGCCTGCTGTCTCCCTCTGCAAAGCTTGTCTGAGTAAAAGTACTGTTCTGGGTACAGCATGATCATAGTGCTGAGCCTCTGGAGATGCCTGGGACGTGCTGCAGGAGTGTGTGTGTGTGAATGCCGGATGGAGAGGAGGGAGATCTCTGCCCGATGCTATCTCCAGCTGTTCCTCCCAGCACTTCCCAATCCTGTACCCCAGAGCCTCTCCCACAGCTGGGGAAGGGGCTCAGGGTGGTTCTGCCTCCTGGGGCAGGTGGGAGTAGAAACTCCTGTTGTACAGAAAGAGATGTCTGATAACGCTGTAGGTACTGCTCTGCCAAAGCAGCTTCTGGAAAAGAATAAAAGGTTTGGGAAGAGGAGGTGGTGTCTGACTAGGAGGTCTGTAGTCGATGAATCACAGCACCTGTGTGTAGCCTGCTTTCTTCCTCTGGGGCTACTACAGGTGTACAAGTAGCTTTCAGCAGTGATGCCTGTCACCTCAGGCTGGAGGGACTCTTCTTTTAAGGCTGCACATCTCGTTCAGTCCCTGATACCACTGGCTGTTGTGCAGGACTTGCCTGGGCCCATGCAACTCCTGCTTACCCGCTCTGAGCTCTGGAGGTCTCAGGATCTGTCCTGATGCTGGTTGGCATCTTGGTTTAGCATTGTCTGCCTCCCCCAAAAAGGAGAGGCTCATTTGGTGCTAGCTTGTCTTAACTGGTTTCTTTATCCTGAGGAATTCTCCATGTTTATAACCAGTATCTTCATTTGTTGAATGCGAGAGGCTGCCCCTGAGACCTGTGACTTCAAATTTGGAAGTTTATTGCATGTGGAAGAAGGTGAAAGATGCCTGTGCTTAGGGAGAAAAATAATGGAAAGCTAAAACCAAAGCAAAATCTGTGGGTTTCTTCTTTTTGAGGAGTTAAAGATATGTTTGATTGATCTGCTTCCATGTTTTAGTGGTCTTTTACGTGAACTGGTTCTTGTAAGAGTAAATGATTACTGAGGGCTGCCATTCTGAGTCAAATGGCTCTTCACAGCATGGGCCAAGTCTGCAAATAAACATCAAAGCAAGAGGGGGTTGTGCAGGGCAGTGCAAAGAAACACCATGACAGGTTTGGGTGCAAACCTAAAGGCAAGGCAACTACTCCATACGGCGTAAGGAGTGATAGCACAGAGCTGAGAAAGGTACAAGCCTGAGGTGGGTTTGCTCTGTGTCAGGGAATTCCTCAGATAAAAATCCCTGCCAGGCCCCAGGAAGTTGACTTGAAAAACTCATGGAGGACTGTTCAAGGCAGACCTGAAGCTTTAAAGAAGATTAAGCTTGGACCAGAGATGCTGATGGAATCCAAGGGAGTAGCTCCTCAGCACTAGCATCTCACTCACAGTGACTGGCCTGGGCTCTAAGAAAGGTATTTGTGCTTGTAACTGTTCCAGTTATCTTCCAGTTAATTGTTGCTTTTTTTGCTTGAAACTGGTTTATTTTGTGCAACAACCTGATGGTCTGATATCATGCCTAACAAAGGTTTTGGGTAAGACATAGTATTTTACTCCAGCAGAAGGATTCAGAGCTCTTTATTGATGGTGCTTTGTGCCCTTCTCAAGCACAAAAGGTTTCGAAAGTTTTGCATCTGTCACTTCAGTGTGCAATTATTTCAAGCAAGGAATTCAAGCTGTGACACCCGTGTCCAAGGGGAGGATGGGGCAAGGCAGGAAGAAAAATTAAATTCAAATTTACCACTGTCCAGTAAAATTCTCATAATGTTACTAATATGACAGTAACCTTAGCAATGGCTTCATCTGGCATGGTTACAGTGACACTCTAAATACAGCGTAGAGTAACCATTTACTGGGATAAATGCGTCCACTCTGGGTTTAAGAGTACTGATTAGCAGAGGACAAATTAGTTCAGTCATGTCCTTGGCTTTAGTGAAAACCGGGCAGCAAGGCGATAGTCAGCCTCCTGCAATTAGAATCCGAATTGTTTGAGTGAGCTGGGCAGGAATGTGCTGCTATTTACCCAAATTTTTAAGAGGACATTTAGAGGAATGTGCTCTGTGTGCTTGCCATTCTGCCAGGAAACTGTGCACATAATGTAAAGCTCAAGCAAATATTTGGAGGGCTGAGGGGCTTTGGAAGAGTGGGGTGTCCTCCAGATTTTAGGTACCACACACTTGGTAGTATCGTGTCCTCTCTGCACGCTCCATCCCAGCCACTGCTGCTGCCCGGGTGGTTACAATAAACCTCTTCATTTCATTTTAATATGTGTCTGTGTGAAGTACCTGATACTCAGAATGGGATTAGGAGAGATGAATTGCTGCTGAAATTGGTAATAACAGAAAGCAAACCTGTCTGACAGCATCTGCCCTGTGATCTTCTGAGAGCAGGTAAAAGAATCCTTAATTAACTTTTTGCAAGGGTGGGGTAGGCTTTTTGTGAAGAATTCATTGTGGAGAGTTACAGCATGAATTGCTGTTGCCTGGGTTAGAATAGCCTAATGAATTGCCATAAATTAGCTCCTGGCCTATAGCGAATACTGGCTTTAAGAAAAAAAAAAAACCCATAATGTTGGGAGGGAGGGAGTGGACTCAAACTTGTTAAAAGTAACCAAGAGTGTGGTTGCTCTCAACTGTTGTCAAAACATTTCCAAAAGCTCTTTGCTGTTCTGTGGGGGTTTTTTGTTTGTTTTTGCTGCCTCCTGTCTGCATGAGACACCTCAAAGCTGGTCAGAGGCTCTTGTGCAGGCATAGAGTCACAGAATGGTTTGGGTGGGGAGGGATCTTCAAAGCTCATCTTGTCCAACCCCCCTGCAGTGAGCAGGAACATCTGCAACCAGCCTGACCTGGGATGGTGCCAGGGATGGGGCTTCTCCCACCTCTCAGGGCAATGCGGGCCAGTGTCTGACCACCTCCAGTGTAAAACATTTCTTCCTTCTCTCTAGTCTGAATCTCCCTCTTTTAGTTTAAGCCATCACCCCTTGTCCTGTCGCAACAGCCCTGCTGAAAAGATTGTCCCATGATGTGCATATCATGGTTGCACAGATCCCAAGCCAGTTACTTGGTCAACGTTTTATCTGACCAGTTAAAGCCCCTGGAACTGGCCCAAGCCAGAAGCAGTTTGAGGCCTTTGGTGTTTTAGCTTCCAACTTCCAAAACATTGGAGCCTCCCCCGGTCGGTGGGTGGTTGTGTGCACAGCCGTATCGAACCCAGAGCAGGGGAAGAAGTAGCAGTGTGTTGCTCTTGTCTCGTGTGGTGCTGAGGGCTTGGTGCAGAGACTGTTGCTACGCTGCCATGGTAGGAACTCATCTCTTCCTCCAACAGTGCTCAGTCAAACTGTCATCAAAGACTTGTGTCTTAGATTGCTGCAGATTCCTCATTAAAGCAGAGCTGGGTGATGGGAAATGGCAGGCTATCGTAAATAATTAAATACTTATCTTGGGACTAAATTCACATTCCTGAAGAAAAAGCCTTGACAGACTGTTCAGTCAGCTGCTGGAGTGCTTAGAAATGGGGAGTTCCCCGCAGCAAGGGCTGTGCTCTGGTTCAACAAGGGTTGCTCTTGTTGTGTCTCTCCATTTCAGAGGATTGGTAAATGTCTCCCCTCGGTGGTGTGGAGTTTGCCCCTCCTGACCAGCAGGTCCTGATTGCCACCACGGGATGAAGTAGCGCATCCTAATGCGCATAATCGGGGAGTTTGCATAAAACAAGTGTGAGGTGGTTTGAGGGCATGTTTGGAAGAGCAAAGGCAGAAGGAGGGTTGGGTCCCCAAACTGTTGGTGCCCTCTGTCCTTCTCTGTCATCTGTCCTTCAAAAATGGATCTGGCTGGCTTTACAGGTGGGGCAGGACTAGAGAGAGGCACCTTGTTTCCCAAGAACTGCTGTCCTACAGGAAGGTTCTCCTCTTCCCTGGTAATGAAACCACTGGGGCTATTTGAATGAGAGGTAACAAGTACCTTTACCTCAGTACAATGGCCTGGGAGGCTTAATGAGTTTGTCATGCTCGTGTTTTAGTGAGCTCTCTGTTGCTATATTGGTGCACTATGAAATTTGTGTGCTCCCTGTGCTGAATGCCTTCTCAGCTTGGCCACTGTGAAGGTGATAAAAACTTTGTACAAAATTTGAAGTCTCAGGTGAAGCCTGTAGAAATTATCTGAACAAATCAGGTGGTTTAATATTTCATCTCTGACAGCAGCTGGTACCAGCTCCTTCAGGAGCTGATCTTTCAAAAGTTCCGTATTGGGATGGGTTTTCCCAAGAAGTTTTCTTTCTTGACTTCAATTAGAAACTGGCTTGTGTCCAGAAGAATCCGAATGGCTTTCAGTCCTGGTAAAACTCCAATTTCCTTAGACCTTGCTCTGGAAAAGGCTGAGTATTGTCATGTCTTTATGCTTTAGAGGTGCAAGAATTTAATCGTGTGTTTTTGCCTTTTTGGAGGAGCACAGTGTGAGTTGCTGAATGCAGGAAGGGTGGGGGGGATGAGGCTGTAACATGAATAAAACATGTTTCTAAAGGCATGATGTCTTGATTGAATGGTTTTAATCAGCATCCTTTAAATGCTTAGCAAAGTCAGTCCTAGCTGGCTCACAAAACCAGTGAAAAACCAAACCAGGCAATACCCCTGCCAGGGTGTTCTTATCTTCCCAGTTTGGATCCTATCTGCGCACACAAGCGGATGGAAATGGTGCTTGTGGAGGAGGGTGTAAGGGGAGCTCTTCTGCCTGCAGAGCAGAGGTGCTTGTCTCAGATGTCAGTCCAGAATACAGCTGCCTGTTTGGCTTGAGGCACCACTTCCAGAAATCACCTGGGGCACCTCCTGGTTTTTGCTGTGCAAGTTATTTGGGACTAAGCAGGTTTTGAGCTGGGCAGAAAGGAGGATCCCCCCAAGATATATGCTGTAAAGAATCATTTAAAGAAGAATTATTGCTAGCATAAAGCTGATTGTGTGTTCTTAAAATGCATGCAAAGCTCTGCAGTGTAAACTACTGGTTTTTGACAGTCTCTGCACGTAAACCTGGATTCCTCACATAGCCATTATGTTAGGCAGAGGACTATACTTGAGCTTGCCCTTTCTGCGCTGCTCTCCTGCTTGCTTAGAATTAAATGGGAAGATGACAAGTCCTGGAGGAGAGGTGTTACCAGGAGGTGTGGCACATGACCCCTTGTTCAGTGCCCTTGGAGGTAGCTGCTGTAATAACTGGCAGACAAGCCATGGCTTGCTTTTGCTTGGGGATCCTGGTGCTCCTGGAAGCATTGGCAGCCTGTTCCCTGGCCGTGGGGAGAGGATGGTCGAGGGAGAAGGGTGCAGCTCCCCAGATCCAAGTGCAGCAAAGCAGGAGGTTCATATGAATCGGTGCTGTGTGAAATGAATGCAAATAGCAGAGGAGATGGAGGAGATGGAACTACCGTGTCGATGCTGAATCGACTGTCAGGTACCTGTCCACTGCTGCTCTGCAGCTGTGGTTGATCCTAGGTCTGAATAACAGACCTGGTGGTCTTGCTCGAGTGCCCCTTCCAAAAGGGGATGTATAAATGTAGGCTCTGAGCCAGGATTAAGCTGTAGACTTTCTTACAATATCTTTCATTATCTCAGCTTGAAGGTGATTTCTCTTAGCAGGCAAACACCTACTGCTGGGGTGTCTGAGGTGAAGATGCACAGCACAGCTCCATGGGCACTGTGCTCCATGCGTATCGGGGAGTGCTGATGTGCAGGGGGAACATCACAGCTGCTCTCCAGGAGTTCCCATAAATCTAGCTGCTTTTGCAGGCAGTTGTGGTGGTTGCAGCCTTGTAAGATGACTGTCTTCTGATGTCCCTGTATTTCCCAAAGCTGATTGTTAAATGCCGGTAGTGCTAAATGGAGTATGAATTCTCGAGGCTTTCCAGGCATGTTGATGCTCTTACACAGGCGTGCCTGCCAAAGTGCTCTCATCCAAACCGCTTAGTGAAATCTGAAACTCTGGAGCTATCTGGCTCTCAGGGCTGCTCTGAACCAATGAACCTGGGCTGCTACTTTCATAAAGATGTGGCTGAATCCATAGTTCTCTATTAAAGGAAATCTAATCTAGCACCAAAATAACCCTAGAAAAAGTGAGGCTGCTGCTCTGAGGAATGAGAAATATGATAGACCAGTGCCTGTGTCTGCTAAATTCTACGAGGAGCTGTTTCAGTGAGCAGGAAAACTGTTGTATGCTGAAGTTTGAGAGTTATGACCACATTATCCTGGTGCGTGTGTGCAGCTCCTGTGGATGCCTGGAGGCATGGTGAGTACAGCTGTGGGAATACAGCTCTCTGGTGGCAGTGGTTTTTGCTGCAGTGATGCACTCGCTTGAAATATTCCCATTTATTTTGCTTACAATCTTCAGTCTAGTGTCATTTTTCCCCGTCTTGTTTTAGGCTCTCTGTTTTGGAAACAGTCACAAGGTATTTTCAGATAAATCTTTCTCTCTTTGCTCCCTTCAACCTTCCCATCCCCATCACAATATGGTCTCTGGGTCTTCTCGTAGCTGTTTTGTTTCCTACATTGCTGAGACAAAGGAAAACCCACCTGCTGTAGGGCTGGGTTCAGGCCAAGCCTGCTTCAAATCGGTGAGGGCGCTGGCAATAAAGGAGCCCCAGATGTCCGGGTTTGAGTTACCACTGCTCTGCTGCTGACTGTAGAGGGAGGAGCAAACAGTCACAAAACACGCTGCAGCTGTAGAAAATGTACTTCGCTTGTTCTTGCCCCCGTCTTCTGGAGGTCTGTGCTCTATGGCACTGGAGATGCAGCATTCTAGGACAGGCCCTTTTTTCTGCTTTGGGAGATGAGCGCCTGGCCTGGATGGATGGGCAGCCTGACGGGCACTGGGTGTTGGCCATCCTGCTCCCGCGTAAGCTCCTGGGACAGCTGGCTCTCTGCCTCGGATGGTTTGTGACATTCCCTTGCTGCTGCCATACCTCATCCCCAGTTCATTGTGGCAGTTCCCCTCATTTGCAGAGGGGTGGGCTCTTACTTTCCCTTTTGGTGAGCGTTTTGGTGAGGTTTGCCCGGGCTGTCCCTTCTTTAAAGGCCATTGTAATAGATACTGCATCTTCAGCAATACCAGGTCCATACGTTACCTGCCATGGCGAGAGCAATGGTGAATTATTTCACAAGTCCCTCTAAAGCAGGGATGTGACATTTAGTGTGCCATCGAGGAGAGCAAGTGTTCTGGTGCCATTTTCCCGCAGCCCTTGTTCCTGGATCTGTGCATGCCTCAGCAGGGGCACGGTGAGTGTGTGCTGCCACAGGCTCCCTTTGTTCCTGCTTTATTGGACCTGTCTAACGGCAGAGCTGGGATTTGCTCTGCCATGGTTTCTTCCCTCTGCTTAACAGGTGCTTGTTGGCATCCGATAATCAAAATGAAATGCATGGGAAGGTAAGATTGCAAACAGGAGGTGTGAGCCTTCAGTGGTGTATGCGTGGGGTTCACCTCTCTGGGGATGTATGTTCAGAAATGCCGTATTTAAGGGCACAGCAGAGACCTAATTACAGACCTGCTCTCTGTCACAGCTGGGCTGTCCTCTTGTACAGACCAGGCACAAATTTGGGTTTCCCAGAGGAAAATATTGTGTGTAATTATGTATTTCAATGATACTCATGTAAGCTAAAATGAAGAATTTCCCATCTTTTTGTGCTCTATCACATCATGCCTGTCCTTTTTGCCCTGCCCCTTTGACAGTAGCTGTGCGTTTTTAGGCTTTTGCTTTAAAAATTTTCCTTCTCCAGTTTGTATATTCCAAAACTTTACAGAGGGTACCTTTTTCTGGGTCAAATCTGGAGAATCAGCAGGATTTTTGCTCGTTGCATTTGCATGTCTCAGAAGTCAGCAAGTCATCTGATGCTTCCCCCCCCCAAAAAAAGTGGTTTTAAAATGACGTGAAACAATTTCCTGCAGTAAAGGTGACTTCAGACAGGACCCCCCCCTTAGAGCTACTGATAATCAAAGCTTATGCCACCCAAGGAGGTAAAATAAAGTGTGTGTGGGGATGAATCTCCATGTTAAATCACAGTAAAGCCAATGCAGAGTCCCTGGAGTCTCTCTAATGCTGTGTGATGGATGAGAACTTCACAAAATAGACACTTGGAATTTATTTTTAAATAAAAGACTTTCTTTCACCACCCAATTGCAGAAAAGCAATAGAGGGAGTGAGCTCTCCTCTTGCTTCCCTTCCTCTGGTAGAGGAATAGAATTAACTATTTTGGATTCATCTGCCACATTTCTTACTGGGGCAAATGTTTAAAACATTTCTGTCAGCAGGTGTAGAGCCTGACTGCACTTCTCATACTGGGTTTGATATCTGTGGAGCCCCTTGGGCAGAAAATGTGAGCTCAGAGCATCGCCTTCCCAAAGACTGTGCTCATGGGGGCTGTAATCCTGCAATGCACATTTGTTGCATTGGTCTAATTGTGGCAAAACCAATAAATTAAAGCTACATTTGAATTTCTGTTTTCATGTTCTCATTTTTTTTCTGGACCTTTGCAAAGATGTTACTGAGCTGTGGTGGTAGTGTAGCAGTATCAGGTCAGGCATCCTCCTCCCATCCCCTTCCATGTTTGATTAAAAAAACCAATGCAGTTGCAAAGATTTCTGTCCCATTGTGTGTGGGGGTTAATTGTGTGATTAATTAACAAATTGCCCTTCCACGGCGCTGACAGCTCAGCGGACAACAACTGTGGTGCTGGGTTGTCCCCCGCGCTGGGTTGTCCCCCGCGCTGGGTTGTCCCCCGCGCTGGGTTGTCCCCCGCGCTGGGTTGTCCTGTCAACTCAGTGTCGGGGACTGCTCTGTGCTGGCACAACTGCAGTTCCAGGTTCTATTTCAATTTTCTCCTTGCTCTTCCACCCAACAGAGGTATTGAATGGTGCAGTACGTGTTGTGTGTGCAGTGGGCTGGAGCGTGTGTATCATCCTGTGCTTGCTCATGTTGGTGGGTGCCATCGCTTTTGGTACTGTTCTCGTTTTAATTTGCTCTCACACTCCAGCTCTGGGCTTTAAATACAAGTGGAATGGGCTGGATTTTGATCTAAAATAAACATGATACAGCTATTCTGAATGATCATAGAATTTGTACTCCCACCAGGTAGGTTTTAACAAGAGAGGGGGTGGATAGAAGTGCAACTAGTTTGTATTAAAAGAAAGCTCTTTAGAGCTGTAAATCTGTTTGTCAAATACATAAGTGCTTTGATTCAAGACAAGTCTATAAGGTTGATTCAATATGATTTGATTCAAGTCTATAAGATACTGAAAACAAGGCTTTCTGTTGCTGCCTTGAAATCAAAAGCCAAAAATCACAGAACCAAATTAATCATCTTTGAGTTAATTCTTGCAAGTAATACTATATAAACACTTTAGATCCAAAGGGGATTATAGGCAAATACTGAGCTGATGGGGGAGTTTAAGGATGTTCTGAATTGCAAAGCAGGCATTTAGAAAGCATTTCTGGAGCCACACCTCTGGGCTTGGGAGCCCATGGAGGGAGGAGGGATGAGGTGGTGATTAGGGCAAGCAGCTAAGAGGAAATTAAACTTGGCTGAGCCTGGAGAGGCTGAACAAGAGCAGAAAGCTACAGGGAGAGGGAAAATAATGGTGAAATGCCCATGGGTCAGCAGTGCCTCACCTCCTGCTCCATCCCATCCATGCCCATGGTGTTTCCTGTGCTTGGTTTGCTCGATGGGCTTTGGGGTGTTTTCTGTCAGGTACTGTGAGTAGGGCAAGTGCAAGCCCTGGCTGCTCCTAGCCCCAGTGATCCTGGGCAAATGTCTTAGCCTTTGTCTGGATCTACCTACCCAGCTGTGAAGTGGCCATCAGCCATAGTAGGGAACTTGAATCCACTGGTGATCATTAAGTACGTGGGATGGCATTTAACTCTGGATCACTCTGAAACGCAGCGGGGTGTGATACTCTGTGTAATCATGTTGTGTTACAGATCACCTCGTTTATTGTGATAGCAGGAGAGAGCTATCATCAAAAGCCAACATGCCTTTTTTTGTGATGGAGGAAAATAATTAGTGTATTGTGTAGTTTTTAAGGCTGTATTAGGACAGGTATCTCCAGAAAACCAAGTGCTAGACACTTGCTTCTAGAAGACACATTCTTGAGTTATCTGCTCTGTATCTGATAGAATACAGGTGGTTAACTGATGGCTTCATTTCCTGAAGAACAGACAAATCTAAAGTCCCTATTATCCTCCCTGTTCAGGCACCTACCCAGGTTTTATATTTGTTGGAAATTATTTGAAATATATGTTACTTTGTTTTCCTAGTATTTTGGAGTTTTTCCACTGTTTGAAATGCTTTGACTTCTCTGTCATTTCTACCTGCTGCGGTTTGTGGTGCAAGCTCCCTGCACAATCAGTTTCCTGGGATGATTTATTTACCAGTGACACAGCAGAGCCCTTGACGTAGTAATTGCAATGATATAATCATCCAAACATCAAAGGCAGGAGCCACTGCTTTCTCATTCCCCTCATGCTGCTGCAGTCCTCCCACCTCTCCCTTTGTGCTCCCTCTTTGCTGCTTTAATCCTCTTGGGGAAGGAAAAAAAAATCTCATAACCAGATAAAAACTGGGTGAATGCTGGGGTAGCTTTCTGTACATAATGGTTCACGTAGCTGGCTGTAGTCAGAACTGTGTTACATTGCTTGAGGTTTTGCTGTCACCATGTCCCCTCCTTGACTCAGTGCTTTAACTGGGTGTTGTCCCAGCAGAGATGGATTGGCTTGCAGCCGGACAGAGGACCAGGGTGTGCTGCCCACACTGCTCTTCCTGGAGAGGATGTGGGGTGGGTGTGTGGGGAGAGCCCTGCTGTCCTTCTTCCCTATTCCCAGATGAAGCTGTGTTTGCACCTCCAGGTGCAAGACAGATCTTGTTGAAGTGGAGAAGGAGCTCACCCCTTGATGGGCTGAGCAGGACCTGGCTGAGCTCCAGACATCACTGCTGCTCTCCGAGTCCCATCTCCCTGCCTGCTGCCAGGCTGGGCTCAGCCTCTGCGGGAGGATGACCTCTGCGAAGCCTGCAGTGGCTTCTCTGCATGGCTGGACTGTGCAGAGCCTCCTTGATGTCTGTGCATCCTCAGACCTCTCTGGTTATCCTTGTCACCCCTGCTACATGGAGTCTGTCCCAGGCAGAAGTGATGCTCACCCTGGCAGTGAATGGCTTTCTGGTCTTCAGAGCAGTCATCAGTCCACTCCAGTGTGCACAATGGGTGCTTGGGTACAATGACTGCTGCAAAAATGGGTCTGAGTGTGCTGGATAAGCACAACTGTGTAGCTTGGAGAAATGTTTTCCGCTTTCCCAACCCTTCCCTCTTTGCCCTCTTCCTTCATATGAGAAAATACACCTTGCAATGGAAGATGACAGCTGGATGAAGCAGAATCAAAGTGAACTTTAGCAGAATGGAGTTTCAGCTTTAAACCTGCATCAGTGGAAACTCTGTACATCAAAAATGAGGCCCTTCACTGGTCTAAATGGAGTTGGAGAGCTGTTCTCTTCCACACTGTCTTGTTCATCTCTCTGGTCTGAGCAGGCTGTCAGAGCGCTGTGCTGGTTCCTGCCCAGCTCTAAGGTCAGTGGGGAGACTGGAATGCTTCTGTCATGGGAACAAAATCCCCAAAGAGCTTGAGTTTTGGAAGTGGCTCCTCAGCAGGGAGCTAAGTGTTAATATGGGGGTTAAGGACCACTTGGGAGGAGAAAGTGTGGCAGCCCAGGGTGTTCAATTGGTAAATCATTGCTTAAGGCATGCTGATTGCACCCATTTAAGTGGAGACCATAATTAACTTGTTTTATGTGTGTGCACATCTCATTTAAGCAGCTTTCTGTTATTTGGGAGAACTACAAAATGGGAAAAACAGAAGGGGAGAAACTACTGGGAAGCACTTTTTTTTCTTCATCCTTTGAAAAGCAACTGGAAGCTCCAGTTCCTGTTGAGAGCAGAGCAGGGGGATTCCTGTTTCCTAGAGGGTGTGCTCTGGGATTTGGAAGGACCAGCTGGCCCAAGGCGATGCACTTACCCTCTGGCACAAACTCTTTTCCCAGACAGCAGGAACTCAGGCAGCCGCTGCTCCATTACATGCTAATAGTCTGAGAAACGAAATACAATTATTAGCTGGATTGTTAAATGGACCTAAAGCCTGCATCAGGAATCTCTTCGCAACAGCAACTGGGGCATACAGTAACAACAAAAGCCGCAAAAGCAGGATTTCTGCAGGATTTTTTTTGGTATGCTACGTCAGTGTGGTTGCAGTGGACAGTTTGGAGGAGGTGGTGTGGCTCTGGATGGGACACTGGGCTGAGATGTTGCTTGTGCTCCCAGCTCTGACACTTGCTTTTTGTGTTGTCAGGCCGCTGGTCCATGCTTCAGTTCCTCTGAGAAGGGAGTGAAGCCCATCTTTGCAAACAAATGTTTTCTCTTTTGGCTTGGTGTGTTGGCTTGAAAATACCCTGACTTTAATATGCAGAAACGAAGTACATCTCCCTTGGTGGTCCTTGCCTTGCTGCAGGTCAAACACGGCAGAGTCTGCTGCAGGAGCAGTGGCAGATGGATGATCTGCAAACCGGTTTCTGAGCACTGGGATAATTGTGTTGTACAGTGATGCAGGTGGCTGTGTCCCTCCGTTACACCACTCCATTTACACAGTGCAGCCCATGATCTGTCTGTTAGTGTGGTAGGAAAATGTTTATTTTTTTAATACTTTATCAAAAGGAGTAGCTATAGAATATGGTTCTTCTTAATTTTTGGGTGGCAAAACATATTAACTCTAATCCAAACTTTTGAGAAGGTTCCTCACAGTGCATTGAAGCTGAATATGACTGGGTCAAGTCCAGCACTTCAGCACTGCCGTTCTGGAGCAAAACAGGTTCTGTTCATGTCCTGAATCTGCCTGCTGAGTGCTTTGGGAACACAGCAAGAGTCCTTGGCGTGTATTGGGAGGTCCTGGGGACAAAGCTCCCTCTGAGGCGATGAAAGCAGCTTCTAGATGGAGAATGCCTGAGGCTTTCCTAGGTGCTGGCTGGTTTTGCTGCAAGTTTTGGTGGGGGGCATGTCCTTTATCTCTTAGTGAACCTGGTAGGACCCAGGGAGGAGCCATCCTCTAACTTCTCATCCTAAAACAGGAAGAAAGATTAAGTTGGGAGGCAACTGCCCCCACCCTCTTCCATGCTGCAAAAAAAAAGTCAGGACTGTTTAATCTTGCCTGCAGAGTTATGGAGCAGCATGGAAACTGCTCTTCCCAGCAGGGAATGCACAGTGGGGCGTGGAGGGAGAGAGGGCATGTTCAGTTTTAAGAGTTTTGTTTACGCCAGAAGGTTGGCTATCAGTTTGGGCAGAGGCAGATGGAAGTAATTTTAAGGGGCAGGAGCCCAGCTGACAGTTGCATCTTGGAATAACTATGGGCTAGCCAGCCCTTAGGGGAAGCTTTTATCATAACCCCTGTCATTTAGTGGTTGGTCTGTGCCCTGAGAATGGGGGTTTATATGCCCTTACTGTCAGTGCAAGGGGTTTTTAAATGCTGTGGCTTCAGCCATGCCTGGGAATGATGGAGAATGATGATCTCCATGATGTTTGCAGCCCTTGAAGGCATGTGGCCCTTTGTTTGTTTTCTCTTCTTACATCTAAAATCCCAAACTCCCAGAGTCTTGATGCTGCAATAGCTGCTCTCCCTTTGGTAGGTTTGTAGCTTTCAGGGTAGCTGAAGAGATCTTGGAGATTAGGAACCTCAGAAGGCAAATGGAAAGAAGCCCTAATGATAACTTTATAATTCACTTCTCACTACTTAACGTGTCCGTATCCCAGACAAAGCTTTATCTTTCATCCTGTAATTATGTGATTCCCTGTGGGCAACTTAAAGCAAGCTTTCAAAAATGTTAATTTTATCTTTTAGATGCTTTTTTTGATCTCCAAGTGTAGACATTGGTACTGGAAGGGAAGTTTTGAGGGCAAATTCCTATACTGTCAGTGAACTGCACTAGGAGACTAGCTCTGAGCCTGTTTAACAGGATTGTCCGTATTTGCATTTTTAAGTGATATGGTTAAGTAATGTGCTGCTGGAGGGGGCTGCTTCCTCTTCCCACCTCCCCCTTCAGTTCAAGCTGTGTTTAGTGTATTCCTCCAAGATATCCCCTTCTTTAGCCACTTTCTACACAGTGCTTAACTTCTCATACACATCCCAGAAAATGAGCAGAACCCACAGCTGAAATTTTGTTTTGTCTTGGAACTAGTATTTTGCACTTTGTGATTTTTGAATTTTATAATTTTTTTTGCTTGCCATCTTCTAGGTCATACTATGTGCAGTGGTTCATACTAAGAAGATAACGCCAATAGGTGGTAGAGGGAATAGCTGTTCTTCCAGGCTGCATTCAACTGTTGCTGTGTGGGGTGACACTATCAAAGTGTCTCAAGTGTGACTCAGGGCACAGAGATGGGTCAGACCAGTAACTGCAGAAAACGCGTTCATTCGTACCTCCTAGCTGCTGCTTAGACCCACAGCCCAAACTGGTACGTGGCCTTTCCTGAAGGGAAGGGGAAAAGGAAAGCTTGTGAGCTGGAGGCTAAAGTGAACAGATAAACTTTGGAAACAGAAGGGGCTGTTTTGAATCAAATCCTGAAAGGGGGAGTGAAAGGAATGGGGGGCTCATATGCAGGAGGAATGACTCACTGCTGTTGTCATCAAGAACTCCTCTTACAGGATTAGTGATTATTGCTCAAGAATATGATATTTTATCAGAATCCAAACTGGAAACAGAAGTCTTCAGCTGGAGACTCCTTGGCTAAGGCGCAGGGAGCTGTGTGGTGTCACCTCATTTCCCCAGCAAAGTCCTCTTGCCACTTGGGCCAGGGCTGTGGCAGAGCAAGCCTCCAGCATGCTGCGGAGGGTTCTGCAGGCTGTCAGGGCGTGAAGACTTGCCAGCCTGCTCGTCGGGAAACTGTGTGCTAGGAACCCATGGGATTGCAGTTGGCTGGTGCGGAGATAGAGTAGTGAAACTGTTGCAGTCATTTTTGGAGAGGCGAGCATCTCTGCTCCTAAAATGCCTGACGTTATGGAAAACTACATTTGGAGGATGCTGCCAGATGAGCTTCTGCAGTCCTGTGTCAAAATCTTTTTCTTTTGCCCTAGTAACTGTGACTTCAGGTGCTTGGTAGCCTTGGTAGGTGTTGGGGAGGGACCCTACAGCTCTCTTCACACAACCCTTAGTCCTGCAGCATCTCCCTCTTCCCCTGAAGTGCAGCATGGCTTTTATGCATAGCTCATTGTCACAAAGTCTCTGCTAAGTCCGAATCTCGGTCTTGTGGTGAGCTTTTTCTAACTGTAACAGGGCAGCGCAATGCTTTGTTTAAGGGGGCTTCTTGAAGAAGAATATGTGAAAGTGAGAGTGACAGGGAGACAGTGGCAAGTGGGAAAGCCACTTGAAATCTCCTGAAATCACTCAAGCCCAATATTGATTCCTCGTTGGGCTGGGTTCCACTGTCCTGGGAAGCTGCGAGTGCTGCTCTGCTTCTGCTGACTCTGGGTCTGTCCCAGCCCTCACCCAGATAACTTCCCAGCTTGCGTGGAAAGTAACAGCTCATAAATACAAGGCTGTATCTTTGGGCAGGAGATTTCCCAGGACAGCTGTTCTGGCTCTCCACATTAAATCTTCCTGTGCTGGGAGGAGATAAGTGTTCAGAAATCCATGGCTGCATGACCCTGACCTCCTCCTGCCAAGCTGCTGTTTGCAGTGTGAAAGGACGCTAACTTTTAGGACCAGAGTTGCTTTGCATGATTTTTTTACCACTGATATTAGTGGGAGCTATTGTGGCCCCTTCCTGGCTGGTGGGTGACAAGTAATGGAGACGGGGACTGTGGGCACCTTGTTCTCTTCCTGCATCATGAGACACCATGAGAAGAGCATTGAAGAGCCTGAGCATAGTGGCTGCCCTTGAGCGCCAGCCTCCCAACATGGGATTTGTCACAGAGACACTGCCTCAGGAGGGGTATCCTCTAACACTCTGCTTTCTGCTGGGTGCACAGAGGACATTTGTCTTTCTCTGTGAGATGTGGTCCCTTCTCGAATGGCACCGTCACCTGTCCAGGGGGTGATGACCTCAGGCTGCTGCTGAGCTTTCCTGTCTGCTGTGAAAACCTGTTCTTTTACTGGGGTCCCTGCATGTGCCTGTAGGGTCTGGTTTGTGCAATTGGGAGTGAGACCAGCTGAGGTCCCTCGTTCTGGGATGAGCTTGGGAGCAGCTGGGTTGTGGCATCTTCCAGGGGTGGGGAATGAGTCTGCACATGTGTGAGCTCTTGTTACTGGGCTGTATATCCTCCTCCCCAGCTGATGCAGGATGCTTACCCTGAGCAGATGCAACTTCAGTACATTTATTCCCCCTTTTTTTTCTTTCTCAAAAAAAATACCCCACCAACCCCAGCCCCATCTCTGAATGTGTCATGTAGAAGAAGAAAACTAAGAGTTGTCTTGTTATCCTCTCCATTGCTGCACATTTGTTCTGTGCCTGGTTAGAAACCATCATTCAGAGAATATAACACTACATGACAAATACAACAGGCTCTGAGGGAACATTGGATTTTCTCTTCTGAGTTAACATGACAAAGACTTCAAATTCTGCTGGGTATCAAAATAGGCCTCTTGAGAAACAGTGCTCAGCAACTTGAGCCTGGATCCTGTTGCCTTGCGGGGTGCTGCAGATTAGTGCTAGTGCAGAGGTTGGGCTCTTACTACAGTCTCAGCCCTTTAATTAAAAAAATGTGGCACGAAAAGGGAGAATTAGTTTAAAATGACAACTCTCAGAAGCCCAGCTTGTCTTTTTATTATACTTGTCCTCGCTTTCTCTGCTGTTCTGATAAGACGGATATTCTCCCTCTGGGATGGAGTGAATAAACTGGGATGAAACTCATTTGTTTGGGCATTTTGTGTTAATTAATTTCTAACACTAATCCCTTCCCCATACACTGTTTCTTTTTCCTTCTGGTTTTTAGATAGTAGAATACGGAATCGGCTTGACTCCCAGCTCTCGCGTTGCAGCCTCTTGCTGGTGTGATTCCCCGAGGACCGGGTGAAGGGGTGCTGCCCTCTGGCACTGCGGGGAGGGACTTGGCTCCCCAGCAGGTCACAGGCACTGCGGTCCCGGGGTCAGCCCGAGCAGTGCCCGTGGTCCTGGGCTGGGCACAGAAGCACTAGAGTCACTGCCAGATAATCCTTTTAGTGGGGAAAAAACCCCAAAACACCCATGTACATGTTATATAAAATTATCTTTGTGGAATAAACTTACTCTTTGAGCCTCTGGACAATGCAGGCTGGGATTCCTTTTGCCCCCAGGCTTCTGATAGATGAAGTTTTGGGTTTAAGTGGTCTCTTTTGGGAAGTTTGCCATTCAAGCAGGGGAAGACAGGGACACTTTCTCAGATCTTTTGGTGATTAAGTGATTTTTTTCTTAGTCCTTTCTCTCACTCAGCAGTTGTTTCTGGCTGTGACAGCATCCTGCTTACTTAGGTTTGTCCATTCTTTCAAAATCAATATGTGCTGCTAAATGACTGGAGTTAGAGAAGAAAATAAAATCCAATGCAAGGTTTTGGCATGTGAATGTTGCTTTTAAAGTGACAGGATGGTCTTTAATTGAAACCAGCTTGCTTTCTCATTTCTAATCTATCCATAAGCATCTGAGTGGAAATCCCCAGTCAAGGAGACATAAAATAATAACAGGAATCCTGGAAAAGGTTAGTGTTTCATTCTGCCTCAGTATCCAAGCTACTGCAGGTGTCTCGAGCAGTAGCAGTGACTTCATGTGCTGCCCGGCGAGCTCTTTCCCACAGTGTGATTACTCTGGGCTCGCTTTCCAGTAACAGAGTCAAGGGTGACCTCTGTCCTCTCAGCTTGCTGTGATTTCAGGTGAATTAAGGGACAGACTGGAAAAAATGTGTATGAAACAAAGTCCAGCTTGCCAACATGCTTTTAAAATACACAAAGCAGGAAAACATGAATTACGTAGAGGCTGTGGACTGTGTAAAGGGCCGGTTTCTCACAGGGAGTTTCTTGGATACAGCATGTTTCACTCCTTAAAAACAAGGAGACATTTGGGATCCGACTTAGATCTGGGTGTGGAATTAGGACCACAGTGGCCTTGAAGAGCTGACAGCAGCTTAGGAGGAAAATCTGCTTCTTTAAAATCAATGTTCTTCTGTGGTGTACTTTAAATTATGTTCCTTTCCAGCCTGAGAGAAATTTGCTTCTATTAAATATCAGTTTGCAAAGACTCTTAGCTGTAATAAAACTGAATTTGGTCACTTAAAACATGGAGCAGAACTGATGGAAGGGTAAGCACTGCCAAGATGAGCTGGGGTCGACTGTGGAGCTGTGCTGGATTCGAGCCCCTGCAGAACCGTCTGTTGGCGTTGGAGGGCCTGATCTGGTGTGGAAGGGCTCCAGGAAGCTGTGGGTCAGGTTGCTGGTCCCTCGCTGAAATAATGTGCTGTCAGAAGAGGGTCGATTGGGAATATTTGATCTGATTAACTATTGATATAAGCAAATTGGTCCTGCTGGAGGTTATTACTGGTGAGAACTTACATTATCTACCTTAAATCCCTATTCCCATGGTATTTCCTAACAGGATAATAGATTGTTGCCATACAAAGGCAATTACACCCTAGTAAGAATTTACCAAGAGAATAAATATCTAAAATACAGAGTAGATCTCTCGGCAATGGGGTTAGATCTCGCTGTTTCTGGCTGGATTGGAGGAGCTCAGTACAGGAGGTGGTGGGTATTGCCGTGCCAGAGGAGGACTTGCCTGGCCACAGGGGGATGTGCTTGTGGTTCTTGATGCTGCTGGCTCATTGATTTATGTTTGTCTGGCGTAAGCAAGAAAACAAAGGTACAGTGTGTTTTTTATTAATTGCTGGGTTTCTTCTCGGTAGGTAGCTGAGTAACTCCCTGCCTCTGCCTCCTGGTGTTATGGAGACAGATTTAGGGGTTTTGGTGAAAAGTCTATATCATCCACAAAGTATTGGCACTTTTGTGGGGAAAAGCATCAAAAGTGGGCTTGAATATTAGAGCTGATGATCTGCTCTGAGCAGTCAGGGCACTGGGAGCAAGGCGTGTGCTGCTGTTGAAGAGTCCGAGCCTGTGTCTGAGCCACACAGCGTGTATAGCATAGGGTTAATGAGGTGGTGTTTTACTTCTCCCTCACCACCCCATCACTTCTGCAAATCCCCTGTGCCATTTGCACGGGTCTGTTAGAGCTGTGAGGGAGGAGATTCTCGGCTTGCAGAGGTTTGGGGTGGTGGAGCCCAGCTGTGTGCCGGCTGCCCTCTAGTGAGATGCTGCCCACAATAAATCACTGCAGGAGTGGAGATCACAGCTCTCCATCTATAGCCTCCTAAAACTTGTGATCACTGTTATTCTTTTCATCTCAATGTGATGATTCTCCGCCTTCCTGGTAGGAATCTGATTGCTGACCAATTAGTGTGTGTTAAGCAGGAGGGTTAAATTTTGCACATCTGGAGAATATCATGAAGGCAGGAAGGTGGCTGTTGCAATGTGGTATCAAAACCCTGTGTGTCTACTGCCAGCAGGGCTCTTTCTGCCCCTGCCTTATGCTTTTTGGTGTGAACTGCAGCACTGCTGGGGACTGATCCTGCCTCAGGTGAATGGCAAATTGCTGCATCAGGTTTCTCTCTGCCTGTGGGACAAGCAGCTTGCACCAGCGTGCTGGCGTCCCTCTGTGCCTGCCACACCGTTCAAACACTGGGAAAGGTTTCGCTTTATTCCCACGGGGGAGAGATATTTCAGGGTGGGCTTTTTTATCCTGTGTTTCCCTGGTTGTTTGTATGTTGTGGGGAGGGGGGGAAATTGGTGCAAGTCCTGTCTGATGCCCACCATCATCACTGGGATCACTCAGATGCAAAATACTGTTTTAAAGATGCGTTTGGCAGCACTGAAATCCCTGGGGGGCTGCAGTGTGCTGGACTGTGCCCCCAGGCTTGAGTTTGCCCCAAACCTGTGAGCACTGTGTGCTGCAGCCTGCTGAGGAGAAAAGCCAGAAAGAGCAGAAGATCTCATCAGTGTTGGATGGTTTTAGTGCTAGAGCTGCCCTCTCTGAAGAGCAGGTGTGTGGATGCAAGAGAGGCATCACAGCAAAATTTACCTGGGAGGTGAATTGGATGGATTCCCCACATGAGAGCAGGCTTGGAACCAGGTGCTGGTGCCCCAGGCTGTGGAAAGACCAGTCCTGCAGCAGCAAAGTGCTGGTTGGTGGGGATTCCTGGGGGGCAGAGGGGGGGAGACTGGGTAAGGGGGGTTAGAAGAGCTTAGTCAGGATGTGTGTGTTTAAAGGATCTGCTTCAGCCTGACTCCTGTAATTAGGTAACGTGTATTTCTGTTCCTTGGGAACACTTTATTCATTAACCAAATGGAGGGAAGGATTATGTAGAGATTAATTTAAAAGATGTTAAGCAAGGTTGGGTTTGCATCTGGAATGAACCAAGGCATGCAGCAGTCATAGCTGCTGGAATGGGGGGCACCAGAAATGTTACCAGGGAGCCATGCCAGAGGTGTGCTCATGTAGAGATGCTTTCAGATGTTTTAAATCCTGAATGTCAAACTCCGAGTCGAGCATTCTGGATGTTGTAGGCAAGCCAGCAGCTCCTTTGGGGGTGTTGATTCTACCCTCATCCTCTAGGGACGCACGGTGTAGTAGGTGAATCTCTCCCTGAACACCAACAGTTCTCTACTAGAAGTCAGTGATAGCTGAAATGCAGCAAAGCATGTGCACTAGCAGGGCTGCAGCGATGAAGAATGAGACATTTAAGAGCTTGATTTCTCCCTAGGAAATCATTTTATTGGGGGAAACTGAGGAAAAGTGACCTGAGGTCTAAGCTCCTTGAGCTGACCTGAAGAGTTGAAGCATGAGTGTGTTTCTAATGGAATCTTGGGATGAACCTTTCCCTTGGCACAGCGCTGGCTCGGAGCCACAACAGCCAGTTGCCGTGTGTTTTGATGCATTCGTGTGGCGCATCCTGTATGCGACAGAACAGCTACTGAAACCTGCAGCCGTGGGATGAAGGCAACAAAGGTATCGAGGGTTGTACTTCTAGCTCAGATGAAACTGTACTGAAACATTCGTGAATCCTCTCCTTTCTTCCCATGGGAAGTTAGGAGATGGGGCTCGTCATTTCTAAAGTGATGCTGGTTGTCTTGATTCCTTATAGCCCGGGTGATAGATGAGGCAGAGAAGTGGAAACAAGACTCTCCACTGCGGACTCTGAACAGTAAAACCAGGGCTGTGAGAGAGGAGGTGCATATATGTAAAAGAATCTGGGAGGAGGAGAAAGAGCTTGTTTTGTTATAACTTTGGCATTGAAGTTCTGTTTTGTTCTTATTTTGGTCATCAAATAACCCCTTTGAAAAGGGTTGGGTGAAAGTCTTAAATCCTATGAAACCACTTTCTTCTTTTTTTCCTTTCCAAGCTGGGGCAGGAGTAAACACATGACTTAAACACCTCCTGTGCCGAGCTGGCCTTCAGCATCGGCAGCAACAGGCTGAACCAGTTTGCTCATTGCTTTGTCTCCCGACAGGCGCTCTCTTGTCCTGGGAGGTGCTGGGTCCCTTCTCCCGGTGCTGCAGGAATTCCCCTGCCTCCAGCCACCAGGTCAGGGTGTGTGGCCAGCAGCCTTTGACCGGCGGCAGCCCCACAGAGGAGGCTTTGCAGAAGATCGAAGCTGAGGTTGGGGGACTGAGAACAGCGCCTGGATCCAGAGCTAAGGAGAGGGCTTTATGGTGTGTGGCAGAGGGTAGGGCGTGCAAGCAGCTTTCATCTCCAGAAGGTCCCTGTCTCCTGAGTCTCAGGTGAGAGAAACTTGCTTGAGTTGATGAGTTGCTTGAGCCTGGGAGACTGTTATTGCCTTCTGAGTCGGAGGGGGGTGTTCCTGTGGTGGGTGGAGGAGCTCCTGAGAGCTCAGATCAGAAGTGACTGAGTGTGAAGGGTGTTTGAAAGCTTCTCCCAAGCTTTCTTTGTGTGGTGTTGGCAGTGGCAGACCTGTTCCTAATGCTGGGCTGGCTGGTGTGTGAGGCATTCATTTGGATGCAATTTCTGCCACGGATATCGAGGGGATGGAGGCTTATCCACATGGGGTTGCCCCCTGCCTTGGGCCAGGTGCTGGAGCTGGTACCGAGAACCTCATGCACTGGAAGCATTTGCTACTGCAGCAGCAGGCAGCGCTGCTCCAGGCTGTGGGGGGCTTTGCTGTCCTTGCGGAGCAGAGAGCCGCAACATCTGCTCTGCAGGCAGAAGAGCAGGAATTTGGGGCGAGTCAGGGGCGTGGGATGTGCTCTGTTGCCTGCCAGGTCTGTCCTTCAGCAATAGCGCCTTACCCAGCCAAGAGCCACAGGATGGGGCAGCTCATTCCCAGCTGAGTGCTGGCAGGACTCTGCACCCCCATCACTGGGCACCCACCAAAACCCCCCGGGGACAGTTGCCTTCAGGGTCTGCTCTGCACTGAGCTGCCTGGTGCTTTGGTTACTACTTCAGGTCTACTCGAAACTGATAGACGCAAGAAGTTGGAAGCTCCGTGATTAATGGCTGAGATATTCATGTGTGTTTGTATACAAAAGTCCCTTAAATTTCAATCTACAGATGTGGAAGTGTTGGCTGCTTTTCTCTTTCCCCTTCCTCTATTATAATGGAAAAACTTGCAGCAACCCTTGGAATGTTTATAAATGAAATTGCTGATATAAATGTGCTTTGGCATAAGACACAAACAGCTGGAAAAATGTGCTATCTCCTGCAGTATTTTAAGGATGTGTCGCATCGTCAGGAGCTGTTCACTAGAGCTGGCACTGTGAGCCTATCCTGTACATCAGAAAATAAATGATCTGTCCCCACTTTTCGGTAGGGGATCTTCCAAGTGTGCAGGTGATGGATCCCTTTCTCTGGTGACAGACGTTCTGCCCATCAGCTCAGCTGTACCTCAAAAGGGATATGCGAGCAAATCCCTGCTATGGGAGCTGGCAGCAAGCATATTGAGAAACAGATGGTGCTGTGCTACAATTTTACCTCCTGTAAGGCCAATGCATAATTTAGCAATACAGAAACATGAATTATATTCCCGTGTCTGCTGCGTTCTTTGGGGTGTGGGGGGTGTGTGTATTTGATTTAACTATCAGCAGGAGAAAGGGGTAGAGGGTATTACATGTAACTTTTCTTTTTTCCTCTCAGAGGATTTGGAAATCTAGCATCTGCTAGATTTGCTTTCAAACCTCTGAATTTATTTTCCCTTTGACATTGTGTGAATCCTAGGAATGAGTTGTGTGTGGTGTGTGTGCTGAAGGAGCTCGCTGCCCCTGCGTCCCACCAAAGTCAGTTAGTGCGAGGGGAGGGGTGGGAAGGACAGGGTTGTGTACGGGAGAGAGAGTCCCCTCTGTCTGTGCCCCTGATGAGAGATGTAACTCTCTGTGGGCAGCCTATGGTACACTGGAGCCCCTTTGAGCCTACAGCTGTGCTTTCTCTACTCCAAAAGACCCTAATCCTGGAGTTTTTCCCACCCTAAAGCTGCTGCCTACCTCCAGACACTTCCTCCAAGCCTTTTTCCTTACTGTGCCCCAAATAGGCTTGTTTGCTTGCCTGAAGGATGAAAAATGTTTAGGATACAGGAGATGAGGCATCCAGTGGCTTCAGCTTTCGTTGGTGCTGAAGATGGACGTGGACCTGCAGTCACCAGATACGCTGTAGTCCGCGATGTCCCGCGCAGAGAGGGGCACGTGCATGTAAGAAGGAA
The DNA here is from genome assembly GCF_000710305.1 of Buceros rhinoceros silvestris. Lineage (NCBI taxonomy): Eukaryota > Metazoa > Chordata > Aves > Bucerotiformes > Bucerotidae > Buceros > Buceros rhinoceros. The sequence continues at coordinate 51,146 of NW_010417534.1, read as the reverse complement.
ACTTGGCCCTTCTGTTCCCTTTGTGGCTTTTCAAGACTTGAGAAACGGGTATCAGGGACAAGAGGAAATGAGACTGGGTATAGCAGGACCCTGTCAGCAGTATCTGGAAGTCCTCCTTCCTCCTGGTGTACGACTGGAGGAAGAGGAGGACCAGGTGCTCCTGTTTCCTTGGGCTTGATGTTCCCCCCTCTCCTTCCCTTCCAAACAAGCGTGCAGGATGGGATTGGGGCTCCTAGGAAGCATCCCCCAGGAGCAGCTGGGCAGGACACCGTGACCTGCTGGGACAGGCAGGCAAAGGGCTTTTTTGTGCTGCAGTTTTGCCCATTAACTTGAATGAGAATAGCAGCTCTTTTTTTATTTTTGTCAATTTGATTCTGTGTCCTCAGAAAGGGCCTAATATGAGCACTCCAGCTCTGTTTCCAAGCATCCTCTTCCTGCTCCAAATGGCTTCCTTTCCCTGGCCAAGCTCTCATGTCCTCTCCAAGGAGGATGGGGAAAAATGCATTATAATTTTGCAGTCTTGGCAAAAGAAGAGTCATGCCCATGAAAACAAATCTCTGTTAATTAGGACCATGAAGTGCTGATTGACTCACAGCTCTCGTAATGGCAAGGGCAGTTTGCAAGCCCCGAAGTGCGTGTGGGGGAGGAAGCAAGGAGAATTTTTCTTGTAGGAAGCAATTTCAGCTGCTCCTATCCATCCAAAAGTTTCTCTGCCAACAGGTACTACTCAGTCTTACTATGTTGTTTCTAGGGACCGAGGCGGGGAGTGAAGTTATTGCCTAGGATAATCGTTAACAAATGCTGAATTCTCTCATTTGTGCCTATTGTAGCAGGAATAACTTTTTAAAGCACACAAATGGTCTCTGATTGACCCCCACTGGGGAGGTTATGTTGTTGCAAGGATGGTCAGGAGAGAGGGGGAATCTGGGGAGCCTGGCCAGGGTGAAGTTCTGCTCCCAGCATGTCTGCTCAGCTTCCCTCTCTGCCAAGGTGACTAAAAAGTTCAAAAGGGTTAATCAGAACAAATCTCTGGATCCAAACTACATTTAAAGGTGCTTTTTTTTCTGAAGATTTAACGGTCTGTGCTATCAACAGGCCTTTGGTAAAGTCCTCTCTCCCCTTTTATTCTCTCCAGTAAGCTACAAACCAAGTGACTCTGGCTTAGCAGTGGGCGGGGGTGACCCACCCCCCCGCAGCCATATCTTCATCCTCTGCAAATACTGGGGATAAAGGGCTGCGCAGCTCTACCTGCTGCATCTGGCCACCAGCTGTGGTGATGGAAGTGCTGGGAGCAGGGATGGGCGAGACCCCTGGTGCTGTGCTACGCGCGTGTGTGGTGGGGGACTGTAAGGGGTGAGACGTGGGTAAACCTGCCCTGGTAGGGATGGGGCTCTGTGTCCAGCACCTGCACCCTGCCTTCTGGAGGGGCGAGGTCCTGCTGACCTGACCGGGCTGACGCAGCAGCCAGGGCCACAGCCATCCCACCATCCCCTCCATTGCTTCCCTCCGCCCTTCCCACCATCCCCTCCATCGCTTCCCTCCGCCCTTCCCTGTCCGCTTCCTTCCTCATTGTTTTCACGTCTGACCTTTCCCAATGTCACTGCTCCTGTCCCAGGGGCATCTGATATAGCTACTCTTCCCCCCATCCCCTCCATTCCTTCCCCCCGCCCTTCCCACCATCCCCTCCATTGCTTCCCTCCGCCCTTCCCACCATCCCCTCCATTGCTTCCCTCCGCCCTTCCCACCATCCCCTCCATCGCTTCCCTCCGCCCTTCCCTGTCCGCTTCCTTCCTCATTGTTTTCACGTCTGACCTTTCCCAATGTCACTGCTCCTGTCCCAGGGGCATCTGATATAGCTACTGCTGGCATCTGGCCTTTCTCTTGATGCTTTTTTTTTTAAAAAGGGAGGAAAAATTGGACCAGGACTCCTTGTTCTTGTTCCTGGATGGGCTCTGCTCAGCCTGAACATGCAAAGCACACATTGTCTTCACTTGGTAGCGTCAGTGCAGATTCTTCTCCAAATACTGAAAGCTTCAGGGCAAATGCAAAGGTGGTAATGGGGAGGGAGGACCTACCTGCGTGGCAACTTCTGAAAGTGTATAATGACATAAGAGACAGAGTTATGGTACAGGCTTTCTATGCTGCTAGATATGTCGTGGGCCCCAGCTGCATGGGTGATTGATTCCTGACCTGTCCATGTTCCCATATTCCTGGGGCTGGGTTGAAAAAAAGAGTATTTAGAAATAATTTTAAAAATTTTAATATAACAGAAATAATTTTAGATGGCTCAGGTAGCTAGTGATAGCAAAATGCCAAGGAAAGAACTGAGGAATGGCAGGAGAGCTGTGGGACTTGCTGGAGAAGAGTCGCTGCTGGGGGTCGGCGTGTTGGTGGGGCAGCGCGTGGAGCTCCCGTGGCATGCCCGGCCTCGCTGCGAGCCTATTGAGGGCAACTGGAGTCCTTCCATCGATTTCAATGGGCTTTGGATCGAGCCTGTGGCATGCTGCTTGTTTATTTTGGAGGCCTTCTGAGGGTAAAAACATCCTTTCAGTGGCTGGCCTGTTTATTCTTTTGGTCTGTGTGTCGTTTTG